>NW_025534158.1:2500-67500 GCF_020615455.1 Coregonus clupeaformis
ACCCAATTGAGATGGTTTGGGATGAGTCGGACCGCAGAGTGAAGGAAAAGCAGCCAACAAGTGCTCAGCATATGTGGGAACTCCTTCAAGACTGTTGGAAAGCATTCCAGGTGAAGCTGGTTGAGAGAATGCCAAGAGTGCAAAGCTGTCATCAAGACAAAGGGTTGCTACTTTGAAGAATCTAAAATATATTTTGATTTGTTTAACACTTTTTTGGTTCCACATGTGAAAATAGTAAAAATAAAGAAAAACCCTGAATGAGTAGGTGTGTCAAACTTTTGACTGGTGCTGTATATATACTGTTTATGTCTTCTCTGTGCTCTGGTATACGGTATACCGGTGCTGACAGGTGTATAAAATCGAGCACACAGCCATGCAATCTCCATAGACAAACATTGGCAGAATGGCCTTGCACTGAAGAGCTCAGTGACTTTCAACGTGGCACCGTCATAGGATGTCACCTTTCCAACAAGTCAGTTCGTCAAATGCCTGCCCTGCTAGAGCTGCCCTAGTCAACTGTAAGTGCTGTTATTGTGAAGTGGAAACGTCAACGGCTCAGCCGCCAAGTGGTAGGCCCACAAGCTCACAGAACCGGGACCGCGAATGCTGAAGCGTGAGAGCGCGTGAAAATCATCTGTCCTTGGTTTTAACACTCACTACCGACTTCCAAACTGCCTCTGGAAGCAACGTCAGCACAAGAACTGCTCGTCTGGAGCTTCGCGAAATGGGTTTCCATGGCCGAGCCAAGTAAGCTCACCATGCGCAATGCCAAGCGTGGCTGGAGTGGTGTAAAGCTCGCCGCCATTGGACTCTGGAGCAGTGAAACACGTTCTCTGGAGTGATGAATCACGCTTCTCACCATCCCCTGGCAGTCAACGGGCGATCTGGGTTTGGCAGATGCCAGGAGAACGCCACCTGCCTCAATGCATAGTGCCAAGTGTAAAGTTTCTGTGGAGGAGGAGTAATGGTCTGGGGCAGTTTTTCATGGTTCGGGCCCCTTGTTCCAGTGAAGGGAATCTTAACACTACACGTAGCAACTGACATTCTGGACCATTCTGTGCTTCCAACTTTGTGGCATCGAACACAGTAATTATGACAACTTCCCGAGGACGTCCTCGCGGCCTATCATAGACAGGACAGTCTGGGGAGCACAGTATAACTGGCTGACTGACTGCTGCTGTCTGGGGAGCTCAGATATAACTGGCTGGCTGACTGACTGCTGCCTGAGCAGAGCCCGGGCCTATCAGAGACAGGACAGTCTGGAGAGCACAGATATAACTGGCTGGCTGACTGCTGCTGCCTGGGGAGCACATATATAACTGGCTGACTGACTGCTGCTGTCTGGGAGCACAGATATAACTGGCTGACTGACTGCTGCTGTCTGGGGAGCACAGATATAACTGGCTGGCTGACTGCTGCTGCCTGGGAGCCCAGATATAACTGGCTGACTGACTGCTGCTGTCTGGGGAGCACAGATGTAACTGGCTGACTGACTGCTGCTGCCTGAGCAGAGATGAGGCCTATCAGAGACAGGACAGTCTGGGGAGCACAGATATAACTGGCTGACTGACTGCTGCCTGAGCAGAGATGAGGCCTATCAGAGACAGGACAGTCTGGGGAGCACAGATATAACTGGCTGACTGACTGCTGCTGTCTGAGAGCACAGATATAACTGGCTGACTGACTGCTTGCCTGAGCAGCAGAGATGGGAGCCTATCAGAGACAGGGACAGTCTGGGGAGCACAGATATAACTGGCTGACTGACTGCTGCTGTCTGGGGAGAGGAGCCAGATATAACTGGCTGACTGACTGGCTGCTGCTGTTGGGAGCACAGATATAACTGGCTGACTGACTGCTGCTGCCTGAACGGAGCTGAGGCCTATCAGAGACAGGACAGTCTGGGGAGCACAGATATAACTGGCTGACTGACTGCTGCTGTCTGGGGAGCACAGATATAACTGGCTGACTGACTGCTGCTGTCTGGGAGCACAGTATAACTGGCTGACTGACTACTGCTGTCTGGGGAGCACAGATATAACTGGCTGACTGACTGCTGCTGTCTGGGGAACACAGATATAACTCTGACTGCTGCTGCCTGAGCAGAGATGAGCCCTGTGAGACAGGGACAGTCTGGGGAGCACAGAGGTATAACTGGCTGACTGACTGCTGCTGCCTGGGGAGCACAGATATAACTGGCTGACTGACTGACTGCTGCCTGAAGAGACGAGGCCTATCAGAGACAGGACAGTCTGGGAGCACAGATATAACTGGCTGGCTGACTGCTGCTGTCTGGGAGCACAGATATAACTGGCTGACTGCTGCTGCCTGAGCAGAGATGAGGCCTATCAGAGACAGGACAGTCTAAGCACAGATATAACTGGCTGACTGACTGCTGCTGCCTGGGGGGAGCACAGATATAACTGGCTGACTGACTGCTGCTGCCTGGGGAGCACAGATATAACTGGCTGACTGACTGACTGCTGCCTGAGCAGAGACGAGGTCCTATCAGAGACAGGACAGTCTGGGGAGCACAGATATAACTGGCTGGCTGACTGCTGCTGTCTGGGGGAGCACAGATATAACTGGCTGACTGACTGCTGCTGCCTGAGCAGAGATGAGGCCTATCGAGACAGGACAGTCTGGCATACAGATATAACTGGCTGACTGACTGCTGCTGTCTGGGGAGCACAGATATAACTGGCTGACTGACTGCTGCTGTCTGGGGAGCACAGATAACTGGCTGACTGACTGCTGCCTGGGGGGATATAACTGGCTGGCTGACTGCTGCTGTCTGGGAGCACAGATATAACTGGCTGGCTGACTGCTGCAGTCTGGGGAGCACAGATATAACTGACTGACTGACTGCTGCCTGAGCAGAGACGATCCTATCAGGAGACAGGGACAGTCTGGGGAGCACAGTATAACTGGCTGACTGACTGCTGCTGTCTGGGGAGCACAGATATAACTGGCTGACTGACTGCTGCTGTCTGGGGAGCACAGATATAACTGGCTGACTGGCTGCTGCCTGAGCAGAGACAAGGCCTATCAGAGACCCAGGACAGTCTGGGGCACAGATATAACTGGCTGACTGACTGCTGCTGTTCTGGGAGCACAGATATAACTGGCTGACTGACTGCTGCTGCCTGAGCAGAGCCCAGGCCTATCAGAGACAGGACAGTCTGGGGAGCACAGATATAACTGGCTGACTGACTGCTGCTGCCTGGGGAGCACAGATATAACTGGCTGGCTGACTGCTGCAGTCTGGGAGCACAGATATAACTGGCTGGCTGACTGCTGCTGTCTGGGGGAGCCCAGATATAACTGGCTGACTGACTGCTGCCTGAGCAGAGACAGGGCCTGTCAGAGACAGGACAGTCTGGGAGCACAGTATAACTGGCTGACTGACTGCTGCTGCCTGGGGAGCACAGATATAACTGGCTGACTGACTGCTGCTGCCTGGGGAGCACAGATATAACTGGCTGACTGACTGCTGCTGCCTGAGCAGAGACGAGGCCTATCAGAGACAGGACAGTCTGGGAGCACAGATATAACTGGCTGACTGACTGCTGCTGCCTGGGGAGCACAGATATAACTGGCTGACTGACTGCTGCTGCCTGGGGAGCACAGATATAACTGGCTGACTGACTGCTGCTGCCTGAGCGAGACGAGGCCTATCAGAGACAGGACAGTCTGGGAGCACAGATATAACTGGCTGACTGACTACTGCTGTCTGGGGAGCCAGATATAACTGGCTGACTGACTGCTGCTGTCTGGGGAGCACAGATATAACTGGCTGACTGACTGCTGCCTGAGCAGAGATGAGGCCTATCAGAGACAGGGACAGTCTGGGGAGCACAGATATAACTGGCTGACTGACTGCTGCTGTCTGGGAGCACAGATATAACTGGCTGGCTGACTGACTGCTGCCTGAGCAGAGATGAGGCCTATCAGAGACAGGACAGTCTGGGGAGCACAGATATAACTGGCTGCTGACTGACTGCTGCCTGAGGAGCACAGATATAACTGGCTGACTGACTGCTGCTGTCTGGGGAGCACAGATATAACTGGCTGACTGACTGCTGTCTGAGCAGAGATGAGGCCTATCAGAGACAGGACAGTCTGGGAGCACAGCTATAACTGGCTGACTGACTGCTGCCTGAGCAGAGACGAGGCCTATCAGAGACAGGACAGTCTGGGGAGCACAGATATAACTGGCTGGCTGACTGCTGCTGTCTGGGGAGCACAGATATAACTGGCTGGCTGACTGCTTGCTGTCTGGGGAGCACAGATATAACTGGCTGGCTGACTGCTGCTGTCTGGGGAGCACAGATATAACTGGCTGACTGACTGCTGCTGTCTGTGGGAGCCAGATATAACTGGCTGACTGACTGACTGCTGCCTGAGCAGAGATGAGGCCTATCAGAGACAGGACAGTCTGGGAGCACAGATATAACCTGGCTGACTGCTGCTGCCTGAGCAGAGACGAGGCCTATCAGAGACAGGACAGTCTGGGGAGCACAGATATAACTGGCTGACTGACTGCTGCTGTCTGGGGAGCACAGATATAACTGGCTGACTGACTGACTGCTGCCTGAGCAGAGATGAGGACTATCAGAGACAGGACAGTCTGGGGAGCACAGATATAACTGGCTGACTGACTGCTGCTGTCTGGGGAGCAACAGATATAACTGGCTGACTGACTGACTGCTGCCTGAGCAGAGATGAGGCCTATCAGAGACAGGACAGTCCTTGGGGAGCACAGATATAACTGGCTGACTGACTGCTGCTGCCTGGGAGCACAGATATAACTGGCTGACTGACTGACTGCTGCCTGAGCAGAGATGAGGCCTATCAGAGACAGGACAGTCTGGGAGCACAGATATAACTGGCTGACTGACTGCTGCTGTCTGGGGGAGCACAGATATAACTGGCTGACTGACTGACTGCTGCCTGAGCAGAGATGAGGGCCTATCAGAGACAGGACAGTCTGGGGAGCACAGATATAATGGCTGGCTGACTGCTGCTGTCTGGGGAGCAAGGATATAACTGGCTGACTGACTGCTGCTGTCTGGGGAGCACAGATATAACTGGCTGACTGACTGACTGCTGCCTGAGCAGAGATGAGGCCTATCAGGAGACAGGGACAGTCTGGGGAGCACAGATATAACTGGCTGACTGCTGCTGCCTGAGCAGAGACGAGCCTATCAGAGACAGGACAGTCTGGGGGAGCCAGATATAACTAGCTGACTGACTGCTGCTGTCTGGGGAGCACAGATATAACTGGCTGACTGACTGACTGCTGCCTGAGCAGAGATGAGGCTATCAGAGACAGGACAGTCTGGGGAGCACAGATATAACTGGCTGACTGACTGCTGCTGTCTGGGAGCACAGATATAACTGGCTGACTGACTGACTGCTGCCTGAGCAGAGTGAGGCCTTCAGAGACAGGACAGTCTGGGGAGCACAGATATAACTGGCTGACTGACTGCTGCTGCCTGGGGAGCACAGATATAACTGGCTGACTGTGGGACTGACTGCTGCCTGAGCAGATAAGGCCTATCAGAGACAGGACAGTCTGGGGAGCACAGATATAACTGGCTGACTGACTGCTGCTGTCTGGGGAGCACGATATAACTGGCTGACTGACTGACTGCTGCCTGAGCAGAGATGAGGCCTATCAGAGACAGGACAGTCTGGGGAGCACAGATATAACTGGCTGACTGACTGCTGCTGAAGGGAGCACAGATATAACTGGCTGACTGACTGCTGCTGTCTGGGAGCACAGATTATAACTGGCTGACTGCTGTGCGAGCAGAGACGAGGCCTATCAGAGACAGGACAGTCTGGGGAGCACAGATATAACTGGCTGACTGACTGCTGCTGTCTGGGGAGCACAGATATAACTGGCTGGCTGAGCTGCTGCCTGAGGAGCACAGATATAACTGGCTGGCTGACTGCTGCTGTCTGAGGAGCAGGGCAGATATAACTGGCTGACTGACTGCTGCTAGAGAGAGTCTGGGAGCACAGATATAACTGGCTGGCGTGACTGCTGCTGTCTGAGGAGCATGAGGAGCACAGATATAACTGGCTGACTGACTGCTGCCTGAGCAGAGACGAGGCCTATCAGAGACAGGAGAGAGTCTGGGGAGCACAGGATATAACTGGCTGACTGACTGCTGCTGTCGGAGCAGAGATGATGGCCTATCAGAGACAGGACAGTCTGGGGAGCACAGATATAACTGGCTGACTGACTGCTGCAGTCTGGGAGCACAGATATAACTGGCTGACTGATGCTGCTGGCCAGATAACTGGCTGACTGCGCTCTGAGCAGAGACGAGGGGCCTATCAGAGACAGGACAGTCTGGGGGAGCACAGATATAACTGGCTGACTGACTGCTGCTGGACGATAACTGGCTGACTGACTGCTCTGGAGGACACAGATATAACTGGCTGGCTGACTGCTGCTGTCTGGGGAGCACAGATATAACTGGCTGACTGACTGCTGCTGTTCTGGGGAGCACAGATATAACTGGCTGATTTCTGACTGCTGCCTGAGAGACGAGGCCTATCAGAGACAGGACAGTCTGGGGAGCACAGATATAACTGGCTGACTGACTGCTGCTGTCTGGGGAGCACAGATATAACTGGCTGACTGACTGCTGCTGTCTGGGGAGCACAGATATAACTGGCTGGCTGACTGCTGCTGTCTGGGAGCACAGATATAACTGGCTGACTGACTGCTGCTGTCTGGGGAGCTACAGATATAACTGGCTGACTGACTGCTGCTGTCTGGGGAGCACAGATATAACTGACTGACTGACTGCTGCTGTCTGGGAACACAGATAACTGGCTGGCTGACTACCGTGCTGCTGTCTAGGGAGCACAGATATAAGGCACTGCTGCTGCCTGAGCAGAGATGAGGCCTGTCAGAGACAGGACAGTCTGGGGAGCACAGATATAACTGGCTGACTGACTGCTGCTGCCTGGGAGCACAGATATAACTGGCTGACTGACTGCTGCTGCCTGGGGAGCACAGATATAACTGGCTGACTGACTGCTGCCTGAGCAGAGATGAGGCCTATCAGAGACAGGACAGTCTGGGACTGGCTGACTGACTGCTGCTGTCTGGGGAGCACAGATATAACTTGGCTGGCTGACTGCTGCTGCCTGAGCAGAGATGAGGCCTGTCAGAGACAGGACAGTCTTGGGAGCACAGATATAACTGGCTGACTGACTGCTGCTGCCTGAGCAGAGATCGAGACCTATCATAGACAGGACAGTCTGGGAGCACAGATATAACTGGCTGACTGACTGCTGCTGTTCTGGGGAGCAACAGATATAACTGGCTGACTGCTGCTGCCTGAGCAGAACAGAGGCCTATCAAGACAGGACAGTCTGGGGAGCACAGATATAACTGGCTGACTGACTGCTGCTGTCTGGGGAGCACAGATATAACTGGCTGGCTGACTGCTGCTTGTCTGGGGAGCACAGATATAACTGGCTGGCTGACTGCTGCTGTCTGGGGAGCACAGATATAACTGGCTGACTGACTGCTGCTGTCTGGGGAGCCAGATATAACTGGCTGACTGACTGCTGCTGTCTGGGAGCACAGATATAACTGGCTGCTGACTGCTGCTGCCTGGGGAGCGACAGATATAACTGGCTGGCTGACTGCTGCTGTCTGGGGAGCACAGATATAACTGGCTGACTGACTGCTGCTGTCTCGGGGAGCACAGATATATACTGGCTGGCTGACTGCTGCCTGCGAGAACAGGACAGTCTGGGGAGCACAGATATAACTGGCTGACTGACTGCTGCTGTCTGGAGCAGAGATTCTTTGGCTGACTGTGCTGCCTGGGAGCAGAGTACTGTGACACTGCTGCTGTCTGGGGAGCACAGATATAACTGGCTGACTGACTGCTGCCTAGCAGAGGGCCTATCAGAGACAGGACAGTCTGGGGGAGCCAGATAGTAACTGGCTGACTGACTGCTGCTGTCTGGGGAGCACTAGATATAACTGGCTGACTGACTGCTGCTGTCTGGGGAGCACAGATATAATCTGGCTGACTGACTGCTGCTGCCTGGGGCGAGCATGATATAACTGGCTGACTGACTGCTGCTGCCTGAGCAGAGACGATCAAGACAGGAAGTCTGGGGAGCACAGATAAGTAACTGGCTGGACTAACTGCTGCTGCCTGGGGAGCACATATATAACTAGCTGACTGCTGGGGCTGCCTTTGGGGAGCACGATATAACTGGCTGACTGACTGCTGCTGTCTGGGGAGCAAAGATATAACTGGCTGACTGACTGCTGCTGCCTGAGCAGAGATGAGAGGATGACTTTAAAAGGAATTTAAAAATAATAACGTTTTCTAAATAAAAACTAAGTAATATACACAACTGAAATATTTGATTATTTCACAGTAATTTACTGTTGTTCTATTGATGTCTACCCAATGTGGACCAGACAATGGAATATTTTAAATGTTTTGGTAATTGAATCTTCGATTATTTTTGGCTTTGGTCACTTTACCCCTACCTACATGTACAAATTACCTTGACTAACCTGTACCCCAGCCCATTGACCGGTACATTGTCCCCCTGTATATAGCCTCATTATTACCTGGACTAACCTGTACCCCAGCCCAATTGACTAGGTACTGGTACCCCTGTATATAGCCTCATTATTACCTTGACTACCTGTACCCAATAACACGACTGACTCAGTACTTGCACCCCTGTATTAGCCTCATTATTACCTGGACTAACCCTGTACCCCAGCCCATTGACATGGTACCCCTGTATATAGCCTCATTATACCTGGACTAACCTGTACCCAGCCCATTGACCCGGCACGGTACCCCTGTATATAGCCTCATATACCACCAACCTGGACATTGACGCTGGACCCCACATTATGGACTAAGTACCCCAATTTACTGTCTAGCACGTACTCGTTTAGCCATTATTACCTGGACTAACCTGTACCCCCACACATTGACTAGGTACTGGTACCCCTGTATATAGCCTCATTATTACCTGGACTAACCTGTACCCCCAGCCCATTGACTAGGTACTGGTACCCCTGTATATAGCCTCATTATTACCTGGACAACCTGTACCACCAGCCCAATATTGACTAGGTACCGGTACCCCCTGTATATAGCCTCATTATTACCTTGACCAACCTGTCACCCCACACATTGACTAGGTACTGGTACCCCCCTGTATATAGCCTCCTTATTACCTGGACTAACCTGTAGCCCCCACATTGACCCGGTACTGGTACCCCTGTATATAGCCTCATTATTACCTGGACTAACCTGTACTTACCCCCATTGACTAGGTACTGGTACCCCCTGTATATAAGCCTCATTATTGCCTGGTCTTACGCCTACTTTTTCACATTTGACTAGAGTACTGGTACACACAACGTATATAGCCTCATTGTTACCACTAACCTGTACCCCCAGCCCGCATTGACTGGGTACAAAGGTTTACCTGTAGTATAGCCTGCGTTATTACCTGGACTAACCTGTACCCCCCCCACATTGACTAGGTGCATATTATATAGCCTCATTCATTACCTGGACTAGCCCTGTACGCCCCCACACTGACTAGGTGCCGGTACCCCCTGTATATCGCCTCATTGTACCTTGACTAACCTGTATTCCCCCCATTGACTGTACTGGTACCCCCTGTATGTAGACTCATTTATTACCTGGACTAACCTGTGACACATTGGCTAGGTGCGGTACCTGCCCCTCTATATAGCCTCGTTATTACCTGGACTAACCTGTACCCCCACATTGACTAGGTACCGGTACCCCCGTATATAGCCTCAATTACCTGGACTAACCTGTACCCACACCATTGACTAGGTGCAGTGCCCTGTATATAGCCTCATTGTACCATGGACTAACCTGTCCCCCCCCCCACATTGACTGGGCACTGGTACCCCTGCCTTTAGCCTCATTATTACCTGGACTAACCTGACCCCCTCTTTGTTGACTGATTTAGTTCCACGCCCCCTGTGTAGCCTCATGATCACCTGGACAACCTGTACACCCCAGTGACTGGGTGCCTGTACCGCCCCCTGTATCTCAGCCTCATTATCCTACCTGGACTAACCTGTCACCCCCCAGCCCATTGACTGGGTACTGAGTGCCCCGTATATAGCCTCATTATTACCTGTCTAGACCTGTACCGCCCCACTTGACTAGTACTGGTACCCCCCTGTATATAGCCTCATTATTACCTGGACTAACTGTACCCCAGCCCTTGCTAGGTACTGGTACCCCCTGTATATAGCCTCATTGTCACCTAGACTAACCTGTACACCCAGCCCATTGACACTGAGGTACTGGTACCCCCTGTATATAAGCCTCATTATTACCTGGGACTAACCTGTACCCCCCCATTGACTAGGTACTGGTACCCCCTGTATATAGCCTCATTATCACTAGGACTAACCTGTACCCCAGCCCATTGACTAAGGTACTGGTACCCCTGTATGTAAGCCTCATTATTACCTGGACTAACTGTACACAGCCCATTGAGCCGGTGCTCGAGTTCCCTGTATCAGCCTCATTGTACCTGGGACTAACCTGTACCCCCCCCAGGCTAGTGACTGATTTACCGCCTGTATATAGCCTCATTATTACCTGGACTAACTGCGCTTGATGGTAATTGAGTACCTGCCCCTGTATATAGCCTCATTGCTACCTGGACTAACCTGTACCCCAGCCCATTGACTAGTACCGGTTACCCCTGTTATAGCCTCGTTATTACCTGGACTAACCTGTACCCCACCCACATTGACTAGGTACCGTTACCTTGTATATAAGCTCCAATTATTACCTGGACTAACCTGTACCCCCACATTGACTAGGTACTGGTACCCCCTGTATATAGCCTCATTATTGCCTGGACTAACCTGTACCCCCGCCACATTGACTGGGGGTACTGGTACCCCCTATATATAGCCTCATTATTACTGGACCCAGCACATGCCCCACCCCACATGACGGTGCGGCACCCCTGTATATAGCCTCATTATTACCTGGACCTACCTGGCCCCATTGACTGGTGCTGGTACCGCCCCTGTATGTAGCCTCATTGTGCCTGGACTAATCTTCTTACCCCAGCCCATTGACTGGTACGGTACCCCTTCCCCTGTATATAGCCTCATTATTACCTGGACCCGCAGCACTTACCCAGCCCACATTGACTAGGTACTGGTACCCCTACCTTATCAGCCTCATATTACCTGGACTAACCTGCCTACCCCCATTGACTGGAGGTACTGGTACCCCTATATAGCCTCATTATTACCTGGACTAACCTGTACCCCAGGCCATTGACTCGGTACGGGTATCTCCTGTATATAGCCTCACTGTACCTGGACTATGTGCTTAGCCCATCTGACTAGGTGTACTGCCGGCACCCCTATATATAGCCTCATTGTACCTGGACTAACCTGTAGCCCCCACATTGACTAGGTACTGGTACACCCTGTATATAGCCTCATTATTACCTGGACTAACCACGTACGCCCAGCAGTGACTGAGTACTGGGTACCTGTATATAGCCATACATTATTACCTGGACTAACCTGTACCCCCACTCATTGACTGGGTACTGGTAACCCCTATATATAGCCTCATTATTACCTGGACTAACTGCCTCCCCCCCACATTGATGGTACTGGTACCCCCTGTAAGCCTCATTGTAGCTGGATTCTATCCTTTCACCCGACCCATTGATAGGTACTGGGTACCCCTGTATATAGCCTCATTATTACTGGACCCCAACCTCATACCCCACCATTGCTGAGTACTGGTACCCCTGTATATAGCCTCATTATTACCTGGACTAACACCTGTACCCCAGCCCATTGACTGGGTACTGGTACCCCCTGTATATAGCCTCTATTATTACCTGGATTAATCTGTAGCCCCAGTTCAATATGTACTGTACCCCTGTGCCATATAGCCCCTCATTATTACCTGGACTAACACCTGTTAGTCCCATTGACTAGTACTGGTACCCCGTATAGCCTCATTATTACCTGGACTAACCTGTTTACGCCCCACTATTGACTAGGTGCTGGTACCCGCCCCTGTGTATAGCCTCATTATTACTGGACTAACTGTACCCCACCCATTGACTAGATATACTATGTATTTACCCCCTGTACATAGCCTCGGTATTACCTGGACCTAACCTGTGCCCCCCCCCAGCCCATTGACTAGGTACTGGTACCCCCTGTTGTAGCCTCATTATTACCTGGACTAACCTGTGCCCCCGCCCATTGACTAGGTACTGAGTACCCCCTGTATATAGCCTCATTATTGCCTGGACTATCTATACCACACCCATTGACTAGGTACTGGTACCCACACTTATAGCCTCATTATTACCTGGACTAACCTGTACCCCAGCCCATTGACTAGGTACTGGGTACCCCTGTATATAAGCCTCATTATTACCTGGATAACCTGTACCCCAGCCCATTGATAGGTACTGGTACCCCCTGTATATAAAGCTCATTATTACCTGGACAACCTGTACCCAGCCCATTGACTAGGTGCGTACGCCTGTATATAGCCTACATTTAGTGCCTGGACTAACCTGTACTAACCAACCCCATTGGCCGGTACACAGTGCCTCTTATATAAGCCTCATTATTGCCTGGACTAACCTGTACCCTTTTGCCCTTGACTAGGCTGCTGTTTTACCCCTGTATAGCCCTGCTCATTATTACCTGGACTAACCTGTCTTTACCGCCCCCAACCCATTGACTAGGTACTGGTATCTTCTATATATAGCCTCGGTATTACCTGAGACTAACCTGTACCCCAGCCCAGTGACCTTTAATTACTGGTACCCATTTCCTGTGTCACAGCCCTCATGTACCTTGACTAACCTGTACCCCAGCCCATTGACTAGAGTGGCCCCCTGTTATATAGCCTCGTTATTACACCGTGGATAGACCTGTACCCCAGCCCATTGACTAGGTACTGGTATCTTCTATCTCGCAGCCTCATTATTACCTGGACTAACCTCGCGCACCCATATAGGTACTGGTGCCCCTCCTATATAGCCTCATTATTACCTTGACTAAGCTGCAACCCCACGGTGACTAGGTACCGTACGCCCCCTGTATATAGCCTCATTATTACCTGGACTTTAACCTGTACCGCCCCAGCCCATTGACTAGGTGCTGGTACCGCCCCTGTATATAGCCTCTGGTATTACCTGGACTAACCTGTACCTCAGCCCATTGACTGAGTACTGGTACCCCCTGTATATAGCCTCATTATTACCTGGACTACTCCTTACCCCAGCCCATTGGCTAGGTACCGGTACCCGCCCCTGTACACAGCCTCATTATAACCTGGACTAGCCTGACCCGCCCCACATTGACTAGGTACTGGTACCCCTGTATATAGCCTCATTATTACCTGGACTAACCTGTACCCCCCATTGACTGATTACAAAAATACCTACTGGGACAGTACCCCTGTATATAGCCTCATTCATGCCTGGACTAACCTGTACCCCACCCACATTGACTGAGTACTGGTACCCCCTGTATATAGCCTCATTATTACCTGGACTAACCCCCCCCCCTACCTGCTGGTACTGGTACCCCTGTGCATAGCCTCATTATTACCTGGACTAACCTATACCAAGCCTCGTTGACTCGGTAGGTACCCCCTGTATCTAGCCTCATTTATTACCTGGACTAACCTAGCGCCCAGCCCATTGACTAGGTTTTGAGTGCGCCCTGTTTAGCCTCATTATTACCTGGACTAACCTGTACCCCACGGTGACTAAGTACTGGTACCTCTGTGTATACCATTTATTACCTGGACTAACCTGTACGCCCCAGCCCATTGATAGGTGCTGGTATCTCACTGTATATAGCCTCATGATTACCTGGACTAGCACCTGTACCCTAGCCTATTGACCTAGGTACTGTGTCCCCCTGTATTAGCCTCATTATTGCCTGGACCTAACGTGTACCCCCCACATTGAAACTAGGTACTGGTGCCCCCCCTCTTCATATAGCCTCAGTATTGCCTGGACAACCAGCCCCAGCCCATTGATAGGTACTCGTACCCCTGCATCATAGCCTCGTTATTACCTGGACTAACCTGTAGCCCCACACATTGACTAGGTACTGGTACCCCCCCCATATATAGCATCATTAACCCCTGAGATAACCTATCCCCCACAGCTGACTAAGTACAAAATTCTGTATATAGCCTCAATTACCTGGACTAACCTGTACCCCAGCCCAAGTGACTAGGTCCTGGTACCGCCTATATATTACTCATTGTACCTGGCTAACTCGTACCCCAGCGCATTGACTAGGTACTGGTACCCCGTATATAGCCTCATTATTACTGGATAACCTGTACCCCAGCCCATTGACTAGGTACTGGTACCCCGTATGTGGCCTCAGCTATTACCTGGTTCTTTCCTGTCCCCAGCCCTATTATAGGGGCTGTTTACCTCTGCTCTATAGCCTCATATTACCTGGACCTAACCTGTACCCCCAGCCCATTGACTAGTACTGGTACCCCCTGTCATGAAGCCTCTTTATTACCTGGACCTAACCTGTACCCCCACATTACTCAGTGCATGGTACCCCTGTCTCTAGCCCCTCATTATTACCTGGACTAGCCTGTACCGCCCCAGCCCATTGACTAGGTACTGGTACCCCCTGTATCTTAAGCCTCAGTATGTCGCCTTGACTAACCTGTACCCCCACATTGACTAGGTACTGGCTCCCCCTATCTATATGCTTCATTATTACCTGGACTAACCTGTACCCCCAGCCCATTGACTGGGTACTGGTACCCCCTGTATATAGCCTCATTATTACCTGGACTAACCTGTACCCCAGCCCATTGACTGGTGCTGGTACCCCCTGTATATAGCCTCATATTGCCTGGACTAACCTGTACCCCAGCCCATTGACTAGGTACTGGTATCTTCTATATATAGCCTCATTATTACCTGGACCTAACCTGTACCCCAGCCCATTGACTACGTGCACTTGTACGCCCTATATCTAGCCTCATTATTACCTTGACTAACCTGTACCCCAGCCCATTGACTAGGTACTGGTACCCCTGTATATAGCCTCATTATTACCTGGACTAACCTGTACCCCCAGCCCATTGACTAGGTACTGGTATCTTCTCATATATAGCCTCATTATTACCTGGACTAGCCTGTACCCCAGCCCAATTGACTAGGTACTGGTACCCCCTGTATATAGCCTCATTATTGCACGCCAAACTAACCTCGTACCCCCCCACATTGACAAGGTACTGGTACCCCCTGTATATAGCCTCATTATTACCTGGACTAACCTGTACCCCAGCCCATTGACTGAGTGCTGTACGCCCCTGTATATAGCCTCAATTGCCTGGATAACGCTTACCCCAGCCCATTGACTGGGTGCTGGTGCCCCCGTATGTAGCCTCATTATTACCTGGTCTAACCTGTACCCCAGCCCATGGACTAGGTACTGGTACCCCCTATATATAGCCTCAATTACCTGGACTAGCCTTCCCCCCCCATTGACTAGGTACTGGTACCCCCTGTATATAGCCTCATTATTACCTGGACTAACCTGTACCCCCCCATTGACTAGGTACTGGTACCGCCCCCTGTATATAGCCTCGATGATTACCTGGACTAGCCTGTACCCCAGCCCATTGACTAGGTACTGGTACCCCCTGTATATACCTCATTATTGCCTGGACTAACCTGTACCCCACATTGACCGGTACCGGGTACCCCTGTATCTCAGCCTCGGTATTACCTGGACTAACCTGTACCCGCCCCAGCCCATTGACCCGGTACTGGTACCCCTTGTATATAAGCCTCATTTATTACCTGGACCAACCTGTACCCCAGCCCATTGACTAGGTACTGGTGCCCAATGTATATAGCCTCATTTATTACCTGGACTAACCCCTGTAGCCCCAGCCCATTGACTAGGTACTGGTATCTCTGTATATAGCCTCATTATTACCTGGACCCAACCTGTGCCCAGGCCATTGACTTTAGAGTGAAACTGGTACCGCCCCTGTATATAGCCTCATTATTACCATGGACTATGTACCTGGCAAGCCCATTGACATAGGTACTGGCACTCCTGTTATAGCTCATTATTACCTGGACTAACCTGTACCCCAGCCCATTGACTAGTAGCGGTACCCCCTAATATATAGCCTCATTATTACACAACCTGTACCCCCACATTGACTCGGTACTGGTACCCCCTATATATAGCCTCATTATTACCTGGACTAACCTGTACCCCCACATTGACCCGGATACGGTACCCCCTGTATATAGCCTCATTATTACCTGGACTAAACCTGTACCAGCCCATTGACTAGGTACTGGTACCCCCTGTATATAGCCTCATTATTACCTGGACTAACCTGTACCCCCAGCCCATTGACTAGGTACTGGTACCCCCTGTATATAGCCTCATTATTACCTGGACTAACCTGTACCCCCACATTGACTAGGGTACTGGTACCCCATTAGCCTCATTATTACCTTGACTAACCTGTACCCCCCATTGACCCGGCCGGTACCCCCTGGATATAGCCTCATTATTACCTGGACTAACCTGTACCCCAGCCCATTGACTCGGTACTGGTATCTCCTGTAATAGCCTCATTATTACCTGGACTAACCTCTCACATTGACTAGGTACTGGTAACCCCTGTATATAGCCTCATTATTACCTGGACTAACCTGTACCCCAGCCCATTGACTAGGTACTGGTACCCCCTGTATATAGCCTCATTATTACCTGGACTAACCTGTACCCCCACATTGACTAGGTACTGGTACCCCCTGTATATAGCCTCATTATTACCTGGACTAACCTGTACCACATTGACTAGGTACCGGTACCCCCTGTATAGCCTCATTATTACCTGGACTAACCTGTACCCCCAGCCCATTGACTAGGTACTGGTACCCCCTGTATATAGCCTCATTATTACCTGGACTAACCTGTACCCCAGCCCATTGACCCGGTACCGGGCCCCTGTATAGCCTCATTATTACCTGGACTAACCTGTACCCCAGCCCATTGACTAGGTACGGCCCCCCTGTATATAGCCTCATTATTACCTGGACTAACCTGTCCCCCAGCCCATTGACTAGGTAATCGGTACCCCCTGTATATAGCCTCATTATTACCTGGACTAACCTGTACCCCAGCCCATTGACTAGGTACTGGTACCCCCTGTATATAGTCTCATTATTACCTGGACTAACCTGTACCCCAGCCCATTGACTAGGTACTGGTACCCCTGTATATAGCCTCATTATTACCTGGACTAACCTGTCCCCAGCCCATTGACTCAATTACGGTACCCCTGTATATAGCCTCATTATTACCTGGACTAACCTGTACCCCACATTGACCCGGTACTGGGACCCCCTGTATATAGCCTCATTATTGTTATTTTATTGTGTTAGTTTTTATTAAATTTTTACTTTTATTTATTTGTATTTTCTTAACTCTATTTCTTGAACTGCATTGTTCGTTAAGGGCTTGTAAGTCAGCATTTCACGGTAAGGTCAACACCTGTTGTATTCGGTGCATGTGAAAATAAAATTTGATTTGATTTGAAATCATTGTAACGTCATTATTTCATAATGCATTTCATTTTTTACTCTATCGAAATCGAAAACCGTGATTATTTTTTAATAACCGAAACGGACCGACCTCAAAAAGCAGTAATCGCTCAGCACTACAGGCCAGTAATGTGGAGGCGAATGCAATGTTGCTGATCCTCTGTGTTTTCCAATGTGTGTGTTTCAGGGTGATACTTCTGGTGACTACGTGAAGGCCTCCTCCTGCTCTGTGGTGGCGATGACCGCGTAACCGGGGCGATGACCCCTGAAGGGGGCGGGACCGAGACTTCCGCTCTGACTGGCCCTCTAGCGTCAATCACTCTCTGAGTCCGTGTCAGCCAATAGGAGAGCTCTGCTGGCCCCAGTGCAGCCCTGTGATAGGTTATGAGTGATAAGACTTTAACCCTGTGTGTTTCTGTCAGGTAGCTAACATCCTTTCAGCTTTACTCTGCTTCAGATCTACAGCATTAAAGTCATATTAATGCCAGAAGTCATTTTATATATATCAGTAATGTAACAACAAAGACTTTTTAATGTTTTACTGTTTGTAAGGCAACACTGAAGACGAAGGTTTTAATAGCAGGTTTGTAGGTGAGACGTGTCTGTCTGTGTCTGTGTAGTGAGATCACATGGTCACTAGGAGACACACTCGTTTAAACTTTTATTCATTGATCCGTAGTTTGAGGTTTTATTCTGATTACAACAACACATGATACGCAGTCATCTAAAATAACATCTGACAGACAAACAAACAACTCACATTCAATTCAGAAGTACACTGAAATTCTAATTCTCTACAATTCATTTCAATGAGGAACATTTCTAATTGGACTTGGGTTTACATTCTCAACTGACTGCAATTTGTTATTGACCCAACCCTGATTATCTCTGCTTTTGTAAAACCTCAATTCTTGACTGTCGCTACTTATCCAGGACTGATACGCACACACAGGATCATCGGGTTTAGGCGAAAGTGCCCGTTTATTGTCTGGCAGTAAAGCACCACGACGTAGGTGTTGAAGAGAATCAGACCGTTATGAATGAACATTCCTCAGCTCCGTCTTCACCATAATAATCATTAACGGAAGGAACTCAAACATGGCAGCCAAGGTGAACTGGACACCAGACCAATACCAGTTTATACCAGGAGAGGACTGGACACCAGACCAATACCAGTTTATACCAGGAGAGGGGACTGGACACCAGACCAATACCAGTTTATACCAGAGAGGGACTGGACACCAGTCCAATACCAGTTTATACCAGGAGAGGGACTGGACACCAGACCAATACCAGTTTATACCGAGAGGGACTGGACACCAGACCAATACCAGTTTATACCAGGATAGGACTGGACACCAGACCAATACCAGTTTATACCAGGAGAGGACTGGACACCAGACCAATACCAGTTTATACCAGGAGAGGGACTGGACACCAGACCAATACCAGTTTATACCAGGAGAGGGACTGGACACCAGACCAATACCAGTTTCCTAGCAGAGGGACTGGACACCAGACCAATACCAATTTATACCAGGATAGGGACTGGACACCAGACCAATACCAGTTTATACCAGGAGAGGGACTGGACACCAGACCAATACCAGTTTATACCAGCAGAGGGAGTGGACACCAGACCAATACCAGTTTATACCAGCAGAGGGACTGAAAGGCCCCAGAGTCTGCAACACAACTAAGCAAGGGGCACCACCAAACATATGGAAGAAGGTACTCTGGTCAGATGGGACTAAAATTGAGCTTTTTGGCCATCAAGGAAAACGCTATGTCTGGCGCAAACTCAAACACCTCTCATCACCCGAGAACACCATCCCCACAGTGAAGCATGGTGGGATGCTGTGAGATGTTTTTAATTGGCAGGGACTGGGAAACTGCTCAGAATTGAAGGTGGAATGATGGATGGCGCTAAATACAGGGAAATTCTTGAGGGAAACCTGTTTCAGTCTTCCAGAGATTTGAGACTGGGACGGAGGTTCACCTTCCAGCAGGGCAATGACCCTTAGCATACTGCTAAAGCAACACTTGAGTGGTTTAAGGGGAAACATTTAAATGTCTTGGAATGGCCTAGTCAAAGCCCAGACCTCAATCCAATTGAGAATCTGTGGTATGACTTAAAGATTGCTGTACAACAGCGGAACCCATCCAACTTGAAGGAGCTGGAGCAGTTTTGCCTTGAAGAATGGGCAAAAATCCCAGTGGCTAGATGTGCCAAGCTTATAGAGACATACCCCAAGAGATTTGAATAGTTATGCACGCTCAAGTTTTCAGTTTTTTTGTCTTATTTCTTATAATAAAAAAAAGCCGCACTGAAGTCTAACAAGACAGCTCCACAATCTTTTTATATCAATTTTTTCTCAGCCAATCATCAGTCATTTGTGTAAGTGCTTGTTGAATGTCTTTCCCTATAAGCATGCTGAAAGTCTGTTGTCAATTTGTCTACTGTAAAATAGCATTGTATCTGGTCAAACACCATTTTTTTCAAAAAGTTTGCTAGGGTTGGTAACAGGCTGATTGGTCGGCTGTTTGAGCCAGTAAAGGGGCTTTACTATCTTGGGTAGCGGAATGACTTTTGCTTCCCTCAGGCCTAAGGGCACACACTTTCTAGTAGGCTTAAATGAAGATATGGCAAATAGGGAGTAGGCAATATCGTCTGCTATTATCCTCAGTAAATTTCCATCCAAGTTGTCAGACCCCGGTGGCTTCTCATTGTTGATAGACAACAATACTTTTTCACCTCTTCCACATTCACTTTACAGAATTCAAAATTACAATGCTAGTCTTTCATAATTTGTTCAGTTATACTTGGATGTGTAGTGTTGGCATTTGTTGCTGGCATGTCATGCCTAAGTTTGCTAATCTTGCCAATGAAAAAAAATCATTAACGTCGATTAGCAATATCAGTGGTTTTGTGATGAATGAGCCATCTGATTCAATGAATGATGGAGCTAGTTTGCCTTTTTGCCCAAAATTTAATGTAAGGTGCTCCAAAGCTTTTTACTTACATTATTTGTATAATTTTTCATTGTTCCATATTATAGTTTCTTCTTCTTTTTATTCAGTTTAGTCACAGGATTTCTCAATTTGCCAATCAGTTGTGCAGCCAGACTTATTTGCCATTCCTTTTGCCTCATCCCTCTCAACCATACCATTTTTCTATTCCTCATCAATCCATGGGGATTTAACAGTTTTTACAGTCATTTTCTTAATGGGTGCTTATTAGTAACTGGAATAAGCAATTTCATAAATGTGTCAAGTGCAGCGTCTGGTTGCTCCTCATACACACCACAGACCAGCAAATATTCTTTACATCATCAACATAGGAATCACTACAAAACGTATTGTATGACCTCTTTACACTATATTAGGCCCAGACTTTGGAACTTTCGTTTTCCTGGATATGGCTACAATATTGTGATCACTACATCCGATGGATTTGGAAACTGCTTTAGAGCAAATTTCGGCAGCATTAGTAAAGATGTGATCAATACATGTTGAGGATTTCCTTCATGTGCTGTTTGTAACTACCCTGGTAGGTTGACTGATAACCTGAACCAGGTTGCAGGCACTAGTTACAGTTTGAAGCTTTCTCTTGAGTGGGCAGCTTGATGAAAGCTAGTCAATATTGAAATCACCCAGAAAATATACCTCTCTGTTGATATCACATACATTATCAAGCATTTGCATATTATCCAGATACTGACTGTTAGCACTTGGTGGTCTATAGCAGCTTCCCACCAGAATGGGCTTTAGGTGAGGCAGATGAACCTGTAGCCATATTACTTCAACAGTATTTAACATGAGATCCTCTCTAAGCTTTACAGGAATGTGGTTCTGAATATAAACAGCCACACCGCCCCCATTGGCATTTCTGTATTTTCTGTAGATGTTATAACCATGTATTGCTACCACTGTATCAAAGGTATTATCTAAGTAAATAAGTCCTTGTCTCAACACAGCCTTGGGAAATGCATGGACAGAGTCCAGGAGCCAAGATGATTTGGATGGACTTCGTCATTCCTGTAGACATCTTCTGTTTCCAGAAGGTGTCAAAGTTATCTATAAAAGTGATTCCAACAGAGCTACAGTAATATTTTAGCCAGGTGTGTAATTCCAGTAGCCTGCTGAATCTTTCAAACCCCTACGATGGTACTTGACCTGAAATAATTGGCTGCTTTTTTGGAATCTTTCAGTGCTAGAATCAGTTCTTTAAGATACATTTTCGAAGTTCCCGAGCCCTCCAAGCTAGCCCTCCGAGCTAGACCCCACATGGACAACGACAGCGTCAGCTCCGGCATCTGTCGTAGAAGCGGTTGGAAGCAGCCTTGTAATGTCCTGTACTCGTGCTCCCAGGAGAGCACAGGGTTTTGCCCCGGAACCTGTTGTTTCTTACCTATAACTGCTGATGCGACAGCTGGTGCAATGGCTGAGGAGGTCGGCCGTTCTTTCGCCTCAGTGGTTTCGCCGTGGGGCCCGATAGACCCAAGCCAGCTGTAGTATCCATCATGGATGCTGAATGAGCTGGAGTCTCGGACAGCCTCATGATCTGATGAGGGTGGGAGCTCTGAGGAGCTGAACCCGAGGCAGGCCGCGGAGAGGGAGAGAACAGAGAACGAAGGCGCAGTTACCTCAGGATCCGATCTCGAATCGGAAGCCCCCAGGGAAGAAGTCTCGGGAACCTCTGTATCCAAGGGACCATTTAAATAATATTTGTCTTGACTTTAGTAACATAACTCAACTGATTGCAAAACCCACACGGATTAAAGTAAAAACATCCAGCAAACTCCTCACTGATTTACCTAAATTCTGACAAATAGCACCCACAAGTACTTGTCAAGTGGTGTCTTTGCTAATGATCACAGTGATCACTGCCCTGTGCATGTCATAGATACCAAACAGATTAACTGTCACAAACGAGACTCCGCTGTTCCTCCTGCTCACCACCAGAGGAACCCTCTCCTGAGTATTAAACCCCTGAACTACATTTCTCACATACCTGGCTCTGATTACCGTTGCACCTGACTCCCATCAGTAGACTATTTAGGTGCTCTCAAACTCTCTCTCTTTGCGAAGTCTTGTTTACCCTGGTGATCCTTTCTGAGCGTTTTCGCCTGTGTCTGTCTGCCCCGTGGATTTACTCTGGACTGTTTTTCCCTCCTTGATTCTTTGCTGCCTGCCCTGGACTATATTCTTTACTGGACTGATTTTTGGTAAGCTTGCTGCCTGCCCTGACCTTATGTCTGTACCTGGATTACGAGTTGCCTTATCCCTACTGTTGTGTCTGCTGGCGATTGACCCTGTTTGTACGACCCAGATTGTAATAAAACTGCAAATGGATCCTCACTCTCCTGGAGCGTCATTACAGAAGACTTCGCCAACACACGATCCAGCAGCTCTGGTTCAGATGTCCACGGAGATCTCCACTCAAGCTCACCAACTGCGCCATTCATCAACAGCAGCTAACCCATTTAACTACAGTAACAGAGGAACTTCGTCAGGGGCTACAGAGGTTGCGGTGTCGCTACCAACCCAGCCCCTCCTCCACCGAGCGGGTGTGGGCGCTTCTCCACCACCGTCACTCACAGTTAACCCACGTCTGGCTCTCCCTGATAAGTTCGCCGACAACCCAACTAAAAGTAAGGGATTTCTACTGCAATGTTCATTATTCGTTGATCAACAACCAGCTATGTATGTCACCGATGCCAGCAAGATTTCCTTGGTATGCTCACTCCTCGCTGACAAGGCGTTAGAAGTGGGTGACGAGTTTGGAGAGAGGATGGCACTGCTTTTCCATCGTTTGGTACCTTTCTTCAACGCTTCCGGGAAATATTTGAACACCCGGAGGAGGTATGAGCTGATGACCGACTACTTGCGTTGAGCCAGGGCGAATACCGCAGCAGAATATGCTTTGACATTTCGCACTCTAGCAGCTCAAACCGACTGGGTGGAGAGCACACTTAAACTGCTCTTTCAGGACTCAGCTTGGGAGTTGCAATCCGAACTGGCCTGCCGAGATGAAGGAAATCGCTGAATCAATTCATCGAACTAACCATTCAGATTGACAATCTGATTCGTTCACGTCATCCACTCAGAGCGTTCCCACCAGCACACAATACCCGGTCACTCTGTCTCAAACTGAACCCATGCAGCTCGGATATACTCACCTGACTCCGGAAGAACGAGAACGCCGCATCGTCAACATCTCTGCCTCTATTGTGGTCAACTCGGGCCATCTGAGGGCGTTTTGCCCCACAAGACCACCTCTCGTAATCCCTCTTCGGTGAGTCCTTGTGTTCAAGCACATCATTCCAGTTCTTGCATCAAAGTACCTATAGTATTATCTCTAGAGGGCAATCATATATCCACATCAGCTCTATTAGACTCAGGAGCAGCCGGGAACTTTATGTCTCACGAGTTTGCCCAACAACAACAACTCCCATTAATCTCCTGTAACTCTCAATTGGCAGTGGAGGCGCTAGATGGACGGCCTCTCGGCGATGGGAGGGTCCTGCACACCACCGTGGACCTTCAACTACAGACCGGTACCCTTCACACTGAGGTAATTCGTTTCTACGTCATCTCATCACCTCATAACCCGGTTATTCTTGGACTCCCCTGGCTCGTCAACATAATCCCCTCATCTCATGGAGGAGGGTCGTATCATCAAATGGGACCCGTCATGTCACTCCAACTGCTTAACTGGCAGCCCTTCACTCTCCATTCAGACCGTCACGCTAAAGGGCGAGCCGGTCCTTTTCCCCACTCTTCCCATTGAATACTCTGACCTCATGAAGCTTTTAGCAAGACCAAGGCGATGGAACTCCCCCCCACCGATCAAGCGACTGTTCCATCGAACTATTACCAGGCACAACACCACCTAAGGGCCGAATCTTCCCCCCTATCACAACCCGAATCAGAAGCCATGAACAACTACATCGAGGAGGAACTTTCGAAGGGGTTCATTAGAGCGTCGACATCACCTGCAGCCTCTGGCTTCTTCTTTGTTAAAAAAAACGGTGGCCTACGCCCCCTTGTATCGACTACCGGGGTCTCAACGACATCACCGTCAAGTTTCGATATCCTTTACCGCTGGTACCAGCTGCCCTAGAACAACTCCGACAAAGCCAAGTACTTCTCCAAACTGGACCTCCGTAGCGCCTACAATCTCATTCGCATCCGGAGACGGTGATGAATGGAAGACAGCCTTCTCTACCAGCACTGGGCACTATGAGTATTTGGTGATGCCTTTCGGGCTGTCCAATAGTCCGTCCGTATTTCAGTCGTTTATCAATGGCGTCTTTCGGGACATGCTTAATCGTTGGGTAATTGTTTCATCGATGACATTCTGTCTATTCCAACACCTATGAGAACACGTGCAACACGTGAGAACAGTATTACAACGACTCATTGATCACCAATTATACGCCAAAGCAGAGAAGTGCGAATTTCACCAGACTTCCACGTCTTTCTTGGGCTACATCATCAACCAGGAGGGAGTCGCCATGGACGAGAAGAAGGTCAAGGCCGTTCTAGACTGGCCACTGCCAGTAACCTTAAAGGAGTTACAACGCTTCTTGGGATTTGCGAACTTCTACCGACGCTTCATCAGGAATTTCCAGCTCGGTAGCCTCTCCCCTTAACCTCTATGACCAAGAGAAATGCACCACACCTCACCTGGTCAACTACAGCACAGGAGGCTTTCGCAGAGATCTCAAGTCACGTTTCACATCTGCCCCCATCCTCCACCACCCTAATCCTGAAATCCCGTTTACAGTTGAGGTGGACGCTTCTAATACGGGCATTGGAGCCATCCTCTCTCACAGCGGCACGGATCCCCACTCAGCTCTATCCATGCGCCTATTACTCCCGCAAACTTAGTCCAGCCCGAACAGAACTACGACGTCGAAACCGAGAACTGTTGGCCAGAAAGCAGCTATGGAGGAGTGAGCGTCATTGGCTGGAGGAGCTAAACACCCGTTTGTGATTCTAACTGACCACAAGAATCTGGAATACTTGCGATCTGCCAAGAGACTGAATCCCAGACAAGCGAGGTGGGCTCTCTTCTTTACACGATTTGTCTTCACCATTACCTATCGTCCGGTTCAAAGAACACCAAAGCAGACGCATTATCACGCCAACACGACGGTGTAGTTCCCACTGAATCCAAGGAAACCCTGCTTCCTGAGTCATTAATCGTGGCCCCTATTCAGTGGGACATCATGACAGAGCTCACCCAGGCCAATTCACAAAAGACCCCTCCTCCCGAATGCCCCCCTAACAAAACTTTTGTACCTCAGGATCTCTGTCAGAAAGTGCTACAGCAAGTTCACTCCGTACTCAGCTCCGGTCATCCTGGAATCGCTGCCACTGTTCACCTGCTTCAGAACAGCTTTTGGTGGCCAACCTTGCGGGCAGACACAATAAAATTAATTAACGAATGCACCACCTGTAACACAAGCAAACATCTCAGACAACTACCATCGGGCCTACTGCAACCACTGCCAGTTCCCCACCGACCATGGTCCCATCTTGCCATAGACTTTATTACCGATCTTCCCAAGTCCAATGGGAACACCACAATACTCACTGTCATAGATCGCTTCTCCAAGGCCTGCCGGTTGATTCCACTTCCCAAACTGCCCACAGCATTGGAAACAGCCGAACTCATGTGCAACCTTGTGTTTCGCTGCTATGGCCTGCCTGAGGACATCGTGTCGGACCGGGGGCCCCAATTCACATCCAGAGTATGGTCAGCATTCTTCCAACAACTCAACATCAACATTAGCCTCACTTCAGGATATCACCCACAATCTAATGGTCAGACAGAACGCCTCAATCAGGAGATCACCCGGTTTCTCAGAGCCTACTGTCATCAGAACCAAGCAGACTGAGTCGATTCCTCATGTGGGCGGAGTATGCACAGAACTCACTCCAGAAACCCTCCACCGGTCTAACTCCATTCCAATGTGTAATGGGCTTCCAACCTCCCCTATTTCCATGGTCAGGGGAACCCACCGAGGTAGCCTCTGTCAACGACTGGCTCCAGAGAAGCGAGGACATCTGGAGTCAGGCTCACACCCACTTGCTACGTGCTGTCAGGAGACAGAAGTTGCAGGCCAATCGTCACCGTCGCCCCAATCCCGAATATACTCCAGGTCAATGGGTCTGGCTATCACTCGAGACCTACGCCTCAGACTTCCTTGCAAGAAACTCAGTCCCAGGTATGTAGGTCCCTTCCAAATTGTTAAACAGATTACACCAGTTTCCTTCCGTTTGGCATTACCCTCTAATTATCGTATCTCTCCCACTTTTCATGTATCACTTCTCAAACCCGCTGGTGGTCCGAGAGCGGAGGAGGAGGAGCAGACCAGTGATCAGGGCCCCCCACCCATCTTGGTGGACGGCGAGGAGGCATATCAGGTTCGAGATCTACTCGATTCCAGACGCTCGGGGCAGGCTCCTCCAATATCTGGTGGATTGGGAGGGTACGGACCGAGAAGCGATCCTGGGTTAATACAGAGGACATACTCGACCCCGCACTCATGACTGAGTTCCCATGGACGCACCCGGGAGAAACCGGCCCCCGACTCGAGGAAGACCCCGGCGTCGTTCGCCTCTTCGCGTCAGGAGCCGCTCGCAGGGGGGCTCTGTCATAAACGAGACTCCCGCTGTTCCTCCTGCTCACCACCAGAGGGAACCCTCTCCTGAGTATTAAACCCCTGAACTACATTTCTCACATACCTGGCTCTGATTACCGTTGCACCTGACTCCCATCAGTAGACTATTTAGGTGCTCTCAAACTCTCTCTCTTTGCGAAGTCTTGTTTACCCTGGTGATCCTTTCTGAGCGTTTTTCGCCTGTGTCTGTCTGCCCGTGGATTTACTCTGGACTGTTTTTCCCTCCTTGATTCTTTGCTGCCTGCCCTGGACTATATTCTTTACTGGACTGATTTTGGTAAGCTTGCTGCCTGCCCTGACCTTATGTCTGTACCTGGATTACGAGTTGCCTTATCCCTACTGTTGTGTCTGCTGGCGATTGACCCTGTTTGTACGACCCAGATTGTAATAAAACTGCAAATGGATCCTCACTCTCCTGGAGCGTCATTACATTAACACTGATCCTCATATACATTTGAAGATACTTTTTTTTTTTAAACAATCCCCACAAGCTTTTCTTCATGATGTGTATTACTCTGCCTTCTCCATCAGCTGCCTGACCCTGAATTAGCTCTGGAATCTGTTTTCATCTGTCTGGCAGACAAACACGCTCCCTTTAAATGCATTGTGGTGAGAAATCAGGCCTGGGCCAAGGTTAGAAAAAACGGACTTTGCCGATTGGCGAGTTTTTCAGGTAATTGAGAAATAGATGCACTTCCTCAATCAAGAAAGAACTAGAAAAGTAGCTAGATTTATATTTTTCTCAGACTCTGCTGGTGATCCATCTAAATTTGGGGAAAAAAGTTAATGCACTGGAAGCGTGGAATTTCCTCTCTTTCCCTGCCGAAGGAAGTTGTCAGAATCTTGCTTCATTACTGATGCTTTTAATCAGCATTTTATTTAATTGTGTTTTAACTGACCCTGGTCAACCAAGTCAATTGTCTGCCCCTCTCCCAGGCTCCTAGTTGGCTCGATGGAAGTTCCGCCTCATTTCCAAACTGCCCAGCAACAATTCTAGGATCCTTGGTAAATACTCAACTTGGATCCTTTTTTAACCTACGAAATGTATTTTTGAATGTACACCAGTCAGGTTTCAGACCAGGTCATAGCACCATCTCTGCTACTTCTTTGGTTTTAAATAAGTTTGGATAAAAAAGAAACCTTCTGTGGCCCTTTGTATTGTCTAAAGCCTTCGACACTGTGGACCACTCAACTTATTCAGAGGCTTTCATCAATTGGCCTAGACCAGGCTGTAGAGGTCTTCACAGGTCCAAAGCGTTGGACCCGTTCGAAATGGACCTGGGGCTTTCTCACCCTGAAAATGTTTTAATATAGAGACCAGTTCTGAACGGACCTGTGGACAACCAGACCCGTTCCGTATAGACCTGGTCGGATCCAGACCCGGTCTGATCCGAGTGAGGGACGAGCAGAGAAGTCATTTTTTAAGATACTTTATTACCGGAACTGATACAGGCAAGAGGAGGAGAGGATTGGTGGGGGAGGGGCCCTACTGTAGGTAAGGGGAGGGGCTGTACAGTAGGTGGGGGAGGGGCCGTAGAGTAGGTGGAGGATGGGCCCTACTGTAGGTGGGGGAGGGGCCCTACTGTAGGTGGGGGAGGGGGCCCTACTGTAGGTGGGGGAGGGGCCCTACTGTAGGTGGAGGAGGGGCCGTACTATAAGTGGGGGAGGGGCCTACTGTAGGTGGGGGGAGGGGCCCTACTGTAGGTGGGGGAGGGGCCCTACTGTAGGTGGGGAGGGGCCCTACTATAAGTGGGGTAGGGGGGCCGTACTGTAGGCGGGGGAGGGGCCCTACTGTAGGTGGGGAGGGGCCGTACTATAGAGTGGGGGAGGGGCCGTAATGCAGGTGGGAGAGAGCCGGTCTAGCAGGTGGGGGAGGGGGCCCTACTGTAGGTGGGGGGAGGGGCCGTACTATAAGTGGGGGGAGGGGCCGTACTGTAGGTGGGGGAGGGGGCTACTGTAGTTGGGGGAGGGCCATAACATAAGTGGGGAGGGGCCGTAATGCAGGTGGGGAGGGGCCGGTCCAGGTGGGGGAGGGGCCGTACTGTAGGTGGGGGAGGGACCCTACTGTAGGTGGGGGAGGGGCCATACAGTAGGTGGAGGAGGGGCCCTACTATAAGTGGGGAAGGGGGCCCTACTGTAGGTGGGGGAGGGGCCGTAATGCAGGTGGGGGAGGGGCCGGTCCAGGTGGGGGAGGGGCCGTACTGTGAGCGAGTGAAATGGGGAGCAGGGAGGAGGGCGGGAGAGACAGCAACCAACCAAGCCGCTATAGTAGACTATTACCTGCCATAGGTCAAGCCGACTCACGCTATAGTAGACTATTACCTGCCATAGGTCAAGCCGACTCACGCTATAGTAGACTATTACCTGCCATAGGTCAAGCCGACTCACGCTATAGTAGACTATTACCTGCCAGCAGGTCAGCTCGACTCACGCTATAGTAGACTATTACCTGCCATAGGGTCAGCCGACTCACGCTATAGTAGACTATTACCTGCCATAGGTCAAGCCGACTCACGCTATAGTAGACTATTACCTGCCACAGGTCAAGCCGACTCACGCTATAGTAGACTATTACCTGCCATAGGTCAATCCGACTCACGCTATAGTAGACTATTACCTGCCACAGGTCAAGCCGACTCACGCTATAGTAGACTATTACCTGCCATAGGTCAAGCCGACTCACGCTATAGTAGACTATTACCTGCCACAGGTCAAGCCGACTCACGCTATAGTAGACTATTACCTGCCACAGGTCAAGCCGACTCACGCTATAGTAGACTATTACCTGCCATAGGTCAAGCCGACTCACGCTATAGTAGACTATTACCTGCCACAGGTCAAGCCGACTCACGCTATAGTAGACTATTACCTGCCATAGGTCAAGCCGACTCACGCTATAGTAGACTATTACCTGCCACAGGTCAAGCCGACTCACGCTATAGTAGACTATTACCTGCCATAGGTCAAGCCGACTCACGCTATAGTAGACTATTACCTGCCACAGGTCAAGCCGACTCACGCTATAGTAGACTATTACCTGCCACAGGTCAGCCGCTATAGTAGACTATTACCTGCCATAGGTCAAGCCGACTCACGCTATAGTAGACTATTACCTGCCACAGGTCAAGCCGACTCACGCTATAGTAGACTATTACCTGCCACAGGTCAAGCCGACTCACGCTATAGTAGACTATTACCTGCCACAGGTCAAGCCGACTCACGCTATAGTAGACTATTACCTGCCACAGGTCAAGCCGACTCACGCTATAGTAGACTATTACCTGCCACAGGTCAAGCCGACTCACTGCTATAGTAGACTATTACCTGCCATAGGACAAGCCGACTCACGCTATAGTAGACTATTACCTGCCATAGGTCAAGCCGACTCACGCTATAGTAGACTATTACCTGCCACAGGTCAAGCCGACTCACGCTATAGTAGACTATTACCTGCCATAGGTCAAGCCGACTCACGCTATAGTAGACTATTACCTGCCACAGGTCAAGCCGACTCACGCTATAGTAGACTATTACCTGCCACAGGTCAAGCCGACTCACGCTATAGTAGACTATTACCTGCCACAGGTCAAGCCGACTCACGCTATAGTAGACTATTACCTGCCATAGGTCAAGCCGACTCACGCTATAGTAGACTATTACCTGCCACAGGTCAAGCAGACTCACGCTATAGTAGACTATTACCTGCCATAGGTCAAGCCGACTCACGCTATAGTAGACTATTACCTGCCACAGGTCAAGCCCGACTCACGCTATAGTAGACTATTACCTGCCATAGGTCAAGCTGACTCACGCTATAGTAGACTATTACCTGCCACAGGTCAAGCCGACTCACGCTATAGTAGACTATTACCTGCCACAGGTCAAGCCGACTCACGCTATAGTAGACTATTACCTGCCACAGGTCAAGCCGACTCACGCTATAGTAGACTATTACCTGCCACAGGTCAAGCCCGACTCACGCTATAGTAGACTATTACCTGCCACAGGTCAAGCCGACTCACGCTATAGTAGACTATTACCTGCCATAGGTCAAGCCGACTCACGCTATAGTAGACTATTACCTGCCACAGGTCAAGCCGACTCACGCTATAGTAGACTATTACCTGCCACAGGTCAAGCCGACTCACGCTATAGTAGACTATTACCTGCCATAGGTCAAGCCGACTCACGCTATAGTAGACTATTACCTGCCACAGGTCAAGCCGACTCACGCTATAGTAGACTATTACCTGCCACAGGTCAAGCCGACTCACGCTATAGTAGACTATTACCTGCCATAGGTCAAGCCGACTCACGCTATAGTAGACTATTACCTGCCACAGGTCAAGCCGACTCACGCTATAGTAGACTATTACCTGCCACAGGTCAAGCCGACTCACGCTATAGTAGACTATTACCTGCCATAGGTCAAGCCGACTCACGCTATAGTAGACTATTACCTGCCACAGGTCAAGCCGACTCACGCTATAGTAGACTATTACCTGCCATAGGTCAAGCTGACTCACGCTATAGTAGACTATTACCTGCCACAGGTCAAGCCGACTCACGCTATAGTAGACTATTACCTGCCACAGGTCAAGCCGACTCACGCTATAGTAGACTATTACCTGCCACAGGTCAAGCCGACTCACGCTATAGTAGACTATTACCTGCCACAGGTCAAGCCGACTCACGCTATAGTAGACTATTACCTGCCACAGGTCAAGCCGACTCACGCTATAGTAGACTATTACCTGCCATAGGTCAAGCCGACTCACGCTATAGTAGACTATTACCTGCCATAGGTCAAGCCGACTCACGCTATAGTAGACTATTACCTGCCATAGGTCAAGCCGACTCACGCTATAGTAGACTATTACCTGCCACAGGTCATTTATCATCCAATATAGCACCTGTCTTGACTGCATCAAACCGGAAAGAAGCTGCTGTAGTTAATCTAGCTAACGTTAGCTAGCTAGGCTAGTTGAGGCTGAAGCTGCTGTAGTTAATCTAGCTAACGTTAGCTAGCTGAGGCTAGTTGAGAGCTGAAGCTGCTGTAGTTAATCTAGCTAACGTTAGCTAGCTAGGCTAGTTGAGGCTGAAGCTGCTGTAGTTAATCTAGCTAACGTTAGCTAGCTAGGCTAGTTGAGGATGAAGCTGCTGTAGTTAATCTAGCTAACGTTAGCTAGCTAGGCTAGTTGAGGCTGCAGTGAATGTGCTTTCTCATCCTACAGTTACAAATAACAACAACTCCATTCAGAATATGAAGTAGCAGCCTGTTGGCTCTTATCCTTCTCCTTTAACTTTTCATTCTGTCATTTTAATTCCATCTTCCATTGATTAGATACAGTGCCTTCGAAAAGTGTTCAGACATCTTTACTTTTTCCACATTTTGTTACGTTACAGCCTTATTCTAAAATTGATTGAGTACAATTATTTCCTCATCAATCTACACATAATACCCCATAATGACAAAACCAAAACAGGTTTTTCGAAATGTTTGCAGATTGATAACAAATAAAAGACTGAAATACCTTATTTACATAAGTATTCAGACCCTTTGCTATGAGACTCCAAATTGAGCTCAGGTGCATCCTGTTTCCATTGGTCATCCATGAAATGTTTCTACAACTTGACTGGAGTCCACACCTGTCTAAATAAGGTCCCACAGTTGACAGTGCATGTCAGAGCAAAATCCAAGCCATGAGGTCGAAGGAATTGTCTGTAGAGCTCCGAGACAGGATTGTGTCGAGGCACAGATCTAGGGAAGGGACCCAAAATAACCCAAGATTGAACTCTTTGGCCTGAATGCCAAGCGTCACGTCTGGAGGAAACCTGGCACCATCCCTACGGTGAAGCATGGTGGTGGCAGTATCATGCTGTGGGGATGTTTTTCAGCGGTAGGGACTGGGAGACTAGTCAGGATCGAGGGAAAGATGAATGGAGCAAAGTACAGAGAGATCCTTGATGAAAACCTGCTCCAGAGAGCTCAGGACCTCAGACTGGGGCGAAGGTTCACCTTCCAACAGGACTACGATCCTAAACGCAGGAGTGGCTTCCGGACAAGTCTCTGAATGTCCTTGAGTGGCCCAGCCAGAGCACGGACTTGAACCCGATCGAACATCTCTGGAGAAACCTGAAAATAGCTGTGCAGTGACACTCCCCATCCAACCTGTCAGAGCTTGAGAGGATCTGCAGAGAAGAATGGGAGAAACTCCCCAAATACAGGTGTGCCAAGCTTGTAGCGTCATGCCCAAGAAGACTCAAGGCTGTAATCGCTGCCAAAGGTGCTTCAACAAAGTACTGAGTAAAGGGTCTGAATACTTATGTAAATATGGTACATCACTGGGGCCAAGCTTCCTGCCATCCAGGACCTCTATACCAGGCGGTGTCAGAGGAAGGCCCTACAAATTGTCAGAAGACTCCAGCCACCCTAGTCATAGACTGTTCTCTCTGCTATCGCGACAGCAAGCGGTACCGGAGTGCCAAGTCTAGGTCCAAAAGGAACAGCTAATCATGGCTACCCGGACTATTTGCATTGTCCCCCCAACCCCACCCCCCAACCCCAACCCCCAACCCCACCCCCAACCCCACCCCCACCCCCCACCCAACCCCAACCCCCAACCCCCCCACCCCCAACCCCCAACCCCACCCCCAACCCCATCCCCAACCCCACCCCCAACCCCATCCCCACCCCCCACCCCCAACCCCACCCCCCAACCCCAACCCCAACCCCACCCCCAACCCCACCCCAACCCCACCCCCCACCCCCCACCCCCAACCCCAACCCCAACCCCCCACCCCACTCCACCCCCTTTTTACGCTGCTGCTACTCTCTGTTTATTATCTATGCATAGTCACTTTAACTCTACCTACATGTACATATTACCTCAATTACCTTGACTAACCGGTGCCCCGCACATTGACTCTGTACCGGTACCCCCTGTTATATAGCCTCCCTACTGTTATTTTATTTTACTGCTGCTCTTTAATTATTTGTTTTTTTATTTTTACTTAACTATTTTTACTTAACCAATAATGCAGTTTTAAGAAAAATAATTGTTAAGTGCTTGTAAGTAAGCATTTCACTGTAAGATCTACACCTGTTTTATTCAGTGCAAATCAAACTTGATTTGATAGGATTTTTTTTGTCATTTGCAAAAATGTCAGAAACCTGTTTTCGCGTTGTCATTATGGGGTATTGTGTGTAGATTGATGAGGAAAAAAGCTATTTTAATCCATTTTAGAATAAGGCTGTAACGTAACAAAATTTTGAAAAAGTCAAGGGGTCTGAATACTTTCCAAATGCACTGTAGGTATGGTGTCATAGCAACAAGGAAAGACAGGAGACAAAGTAGCTCATCATCTTTATTATGTTGACATTTACACTTTACATTTAACTTCCTTTTCACACACGTATGAGACACACTGAAGGGGTGAGAGAGAGAGAGACACACTGAAGGGGTGAGAGAGAGAGACACACTGAAGGGGTGAGAGAGAGAGACACACTGAAGGGGTGAGAGAGAGAGACACACTGAAGGGGTGAGAGAGAGACACACTGAAGGGGTGAGAGAGAGAGACACACTGAAGGGGTGAGAGAGAGAGACACACTGAAGGGGTGAGAGAGAGAGACACACTGAAGGGGTGTGAGAGAGAGACACACTGAAGGGGTGAGAGAGAGAGACACACTGAAGGGGTGTGAGAGAGAGAGACACTGAAGGGGTGAGAGAGAGAGAGACACTGAAGGGGTGAGAGAGAGAGAGACACTGAAGGGGTGAGAGAGAGAGACACACTGAAGGGGTGAGAGAGAGAGACACTGAAGGGGTGAGAGAGAGGGACACTGAAGGGGTGAGAGAGAGAGGGACACTGAAGGGGTGAGAGAGAGGGACACTGAAGGGGTGAGAGAGAGGGACACTGAAGGGGTGAGAGAGAGAGAGACACTGAAGGGGTGAGAGAGAGGGACACTGAAGGGGTGAGAGAGAGAGGGACACTGAAGGGGTGAGAGAGAGGGACACTGAAGGGGTGAGAGAGAGAGAGACACTGAAGGGGTGGGAGAGAGACACACTGAAGGGGTGAGAGAGAGAGAGACACTGAATGGGTGAGAGAGAGGGACACTGAAGGGGTGAGAGAGAGAGAGACACTGAAGGGGTGGGAGAGAGACACACTGAAGGGGTGAGAGAGAGAGAGACACTGAAGGGGTGAGAGAGAGAGACACTGAAGGGGTGAGAGAGAGAGACACACTGAAGGGGTGAGAGAGAGAGAGACACTGAAGGGGTGTGAGAGAGAGAGACACTGAAGGGGTGAGAGAGAGAGAGACACTGAAGGGGTGTGAGAGAGAGAGAGACACCGAAGGGGTGAGAGAGAGAGACACACTGAAGGGGTGAGAGAGAGAGAGACACCGAAGGGGTGAGAGAGAGAGACACACTGAAGGGGTGAGAGAGAGACACTGAAGGGGTGAGAGAGAGACACTGAAGGGGTGAAAGAGAGAGAGACACTGAAGGGGTGAGAGAGAGAGAGACACACTGAAGGGGTGAGAGAGAGACACTGAAGGGGTGTGAGCGAGAGACACTGAAGGGGTGAGAGAGAGAGAGAGACACTGAAGGGGTGAGAGAGAGACACTGAAGGGGTGTGAGCGAGAGACACTGAAGGGGTGAAAGAGAGAGAGACACTGAAGGGGTGAGAGAGAGAGAGACACACTGAAGGGGTGTGAGCGAGAGACACTGAAGGGGTGAGAGAGAGAGACACACTGAAGGGGTGAGAGAGAGAGAGACACACTGAAGGGGTGAGAGAGAGAGAGACACTGAGGGGGTGAGAGAGAGAGAGACACACTGAAGGGGTGAGAGAGAGAGAGAGAGAGACAATGAAGGGTGAGAGAGAGAGAGAGAGACACTGAAGGGGTGAGAGAGAGAGAGAGAGAGACAATGAAGGGTGAGAGAGAGAGAGACACACTGAAGGGGTGAGAGAGAGAGACACACTGAAGGGGTGAGAGAGAGAGAGACACACTGAAGGGGTGAGAGAGAGAGAGAGAGAGAGACAATGAAGGGTGAGAGAGAGAGAGAGACACTGAAGGGGTGAGAGAGAGAGACACTGAAGGGGTGAGAGAGACACACTGAAGGGGTGAGAGAGAGAGAGACACTGAAGGGGTGAGAGAGAGAGACACTGAAGGGGTGAGAGAGACACACTGAAGGGGTGAGAGAGAGAGACACTGAAGGGGTGAGAGAGAGAGAGACACTGAAGGGGTGAGAGAGAGACACTGAAGGGGTGAGAGAGAGACACTGAAGGGGTTAGAGAGAGAGACAAATGGAACGTTGGGGTTCTGTGTTAGAACCTCACCAGTATTCTACAACACAATGGGTTCTATTTCCACAGAGACATGATAAGGAACCATACAGAACCCTACAGAACCATATAGAACTATATAGAATCATACAGAACCTTACAGAACCATACCGAACCATGTAGAACCATACAGAACCTTAAGAACCATACAGAACCATGTAGAACCATACATAACCTTACAGAACCATACAGAACCATGTAGAACCACACAGAACCCTACAGAAAATATCATACAACAGAAAAGGCCAGAGGAATAAAACAACAACGTCAGAAGAACGTGAAGCAGTCTGATGGCTCTCTGACAATGGAGCTGAGCTGGACCTAGGGCTGGGCTGGGACTGGGACTGGGCTGGGACTGGGCTGAGCTGGACCTAGGGCTGGACTGGGGCTGGACTGGACCTAGGGCTGGGCTGGGACTGGGACTGGGACTGGAATGGGCTGGGCTGAGCTGGACCTAGGGCTGGGCTGGGCTGGGGCTGGACTGGGACTGGGCTGAGCTGGACCTAGGGCTGGACTGGGGCTGGACTGGACCTAGGGCTGGGCTGGGCTGGGGCTGGACTGGGCTGGGCTGGGACTGGGACTGGACTGGGCTGGGCTGGGACTGGACTGGACTGAGCTGGACCTGGGGCTGGGCTGGGCTGGGGCTGGACTGGGCTGGACCTGGGGCTGGGCTGGGCTGGGCTGGGGCTGGACTGGGCTGAGCTGGATCTAGGGCTGGGCTGGGGCTGGACTGGGCTGAGCTGGATCTAGGGCTGGGCTGGGCTGGGGCTGGACTGGGCTGAGCTGGACTGGGCTGAGCTGGACCTAGGGCTGGGCTGGGCTGGGGATGGGCTGAGCTGGACCTGAGGCTGGGCTGGGCTGAGCTGGACTGGGCTGAGCTGGACCTAGGGCTGGGGCTGGGGCTGGACTGGGCTGAGCTGGACCTAGGGCTGGGGCTGGGGATGGGCTGAGCTGGACCTGGGGCTGGGCTGGGCTGAGCTGGACTGGGCTGAGCTGGACCTAGGGCTGGGGCTGGGGCTGGACTGGGCTGAGCTGGACCTAGGGCTGGGGCTGGGGATGGGCTGAGCTGGACCTAGGGCTGGGCTGGGGCTGGACTGGACTGAGCTGGACCTAGGGCTGGACTGGGCTGAGCTGGACTGGGCTGAGCTGGACTGGGCTGAGCTGGACCTAGGGCTGGGCTGGGGCTGGACTGGGCTGAGCTGGACCTAGGGCTGGGCTGGGCTGGGGATGGGCTGAGCTGGACCTGGGGCTGGGCTGGGCTGAGCTGGACTGGGCTGAGCAGGACCTAGGGCTGGGCTGGGGCTGGACTGGGCTGAGCTGGACCTAGGGCTGGGCTGGGGATGGGCTGGACCTAGGGCTGGGCTGGGGCTGGGCTGGGCTGGGCTGAGCTGGATCTAGGGCTGGGCTGGGCTGGGGCTGGACTGGACTGAGCTGGACTGGGCTGAGCTGGACCTAGGGCTGGGCTGGGCTGGGGATGGGCTGAGCTGGACCTGGGGCTGGGCTGAGCTGGACTGGGCTGAGCTGGACCTAGGGCTGGGCTGGGCTGGGCTGGGCTGAGCTTGACCTAGGGCTGGGCTGGGCTGGGGATGGGCTGAGCTGGACCTAGGGCTGGGCTGGGCTGGGGATGGGCTGGACCTAGGGCTGGGCTGGGGCTGGACTGGGCTGAGCTGGACCTAGGGCTGGGCTGGGGATGGGCTGGACCTAGGGCTGGGCTGGGGCTGGGCTGGGCTGGGCTGGGCTGGGCTGAGCTTGACCTAGGGCTGGGCTGAGCTTGACCTAGGGCTGGGCTGGGCTGGGGATGGGCTGAGCTGGACCTAGGGCTGGGCTGGGGCTGGACTGGGCTGAGCTGGACCTAGGGCTGGGCTGGGGCTGGACTGGGCTGAGCTGGACCTAGGGCTGGGCTGGGGCTGGACTGGGCTGAGCTGGACCTAGGGCTGGGCTGGGGATGGACTGGGCTGAGCTGGACCTAGGGCTGGGCTGGGCTGAGCAGGACTGGGCTGAGCTGGACCTAGGACTGGGCTGGGGCTGGACTGGGGATGGGCTGAGCTGGACCTGGGGCTGGGCTGGGCTGAGTTGGACTGGGCTGAGCTGGACCTAGGGCTGGGCTGGACTGGACCTGGGGCTGGGCTGGGCTGGGGCTGGACTGGGCTGAGCTGGACCTAGGGCTGGGCTGGGCTGGGGCTGGACTGGGCTGGGCTGGACTGGGCTGGGCTGGGGGCTGGACTGGGCTGGGCTGGACTGGGCTGGGCTGGGGCTGGACTGGGCTGGAAATTCCATCGCTGATGTTACCTAGGAGATGACAGGACACATCACATGACCATAGAACAGTGTAAGGAACCAGTCAGGTTAAACCCTCCCTCCCTCCCTCCCTCCCTCCCTCCCTCCCTCCCTCCCTCCCTCCCTCCCTCCCTCCTTCCTTCCTTCCTCCCTCCCTTCCTCCCTTCCTCCCTCCCTCCGTTCCTCTATCTTCACACCCCTTGACTTATTCCACATTTAGGTGTGTTTCAGCCTTAATTCAACATTGATTCAATATACATTTTTCTCATCCATCTACACACAATACGAAATGAAAACACATTTTTAGAAACGTTTGCACATCAATTGAAAATGAAATACAGAAATATCTCATTTACGTAAGTATTCAGACCCCTGAGTCAATACTTTGTAGCAGCACCTTTGGCAGAGATTACAGCTGGGAGTCTTTCTGGGTAAGTCTCTAAGAGTCTGGATTGTGCAACATTTGCCCATTATTCTTTTCAGAATTCTTCAAGCTCTGACAAATTGGTTGTTGGTCATTGCTAGACAACCATTTTCAGGTGTTGCCACTCAGGAACATTCACTGTCTTCTTAATAAGCAAGTCCAGTGTAGATTTGGCCTTGTGTTTTAGGTTATTGTCCTGCTGAAAGGTGAATTCATCTCCCAGTGTCTGGTGGAAAGCAGATTGAACCAGATTTTCCTCTAGGATTTTGCCTGTGCTTAGCTCCATTCCATTTCTATTTTATCCTGAAAAACTCCCCAGTCATTAACGATTACAAGCATACCCATAACATGATGCAGCCACCACTATGCTTGAAAATATTGAGCGTGCTACTCAGTAATGTGTTGTATTGGATTTTTCACAAACATAACACTTTCTATTCAGGACAGAAAGTTAATTGCGTAACACGTTTTGCAGTATTACTTTAGTGCCTTGTTGCAAACAGGATGCATGTTTGGGAATAGTTGTATTCTGTACAAGCTTTCTTCTTTTCACTCTGTCAATTAGGTCAGTATTGTGGAGTAACTACAATGTTGTTTTCTCCTATCACAGCCATTAAACTCTGTAACTGTTTTAAAGTCACCATTGGCCTCATGTTGAAATCCCTGAGGGGTTTCCTTCCTCTCCAGCAACTGAGTTAGGAAGGACACCTGTATCTATTGATACACCATCCAAAGTGTAATTAATAACTTCACCATGCTCAAAGGGATATTCATTGTCTACTTTTTGCAAGGCATTGGAAAACCTCCCTGGTCTTTGTGGTTGAATCTGTGTTTGAAATTCCCCGCTTGACTGAGGGACCTTACAGATAAATGTATGTGTGGGGTACAGAGATGAGGTAGTCATTCAAAAATCATGTTAAATACTATTATTACACACAGTGTCCATGCACATTTTTACTCCTGAACTTATTAAGACTTGCCATAACAAAGGGGTTGAATACTTATTGACTGAAGACATTTCAGATTTTCATTTTTAATTAATTTGTAAAAACTTTGAAAAACACAATTCCACTTTGATATTATGTAATATAATTGTGTGTAGGCCAGTGACAAAAAATATAAATGTAATCCATTTTAAATTCAGGCTGTAACACAACAAAATGTGGATAAAGTCAAGGGGTGTGAATACTTTCTGAAGGCACTGTACCTCAGTTCTGGAACCAGCTGATTAAGTAGGTACAAATCCCATGGAAGCTCTTCCAGCAGTACTCGTTAGCCAGGCGTGCTGCTTTGGCCTCGCCCTGCTCTGTGGGCCTGGTGGTGGGCCTGGTGGTGGGCCTGGAGGTGGGCCTGGAGGTGGGCTTCTTCCCAACGGTTCCCTTCCCTGGATGGGGCTGGGGCTGGGGCTTGACTGGGCGGGGGATGCTGGGGACCTTGGGGACCTTGGGCTGGGCTGGGGCTGGTTTGCGCTGGACCTGGCCTGTCTTAGCCGGTTTAGGAGTGGTGTGCTTGGGCCAGGAGGCCAGAAAGGTCATCTGAGCCTCATCCGACCCCTTCTTACACATCAGAGGTCTGAGGATCCATCAATGATCAGTTATTGATTGTGACACATTAAACACACACATTATGTACACACATTAAACACACACACACATTATACACACACATTATACACACACACACATTAAACACACACACACATTATGTACACACATTAAACACACACACACATTAAACACACACATTATGTACACACATTAAACACACACACACATTATACACACACATTATACACACACACACATTAAACACACGCACACATTATGTACACACATTATACACACACACACATTAAACACACGCACACATTATGTACACACATTATACACACACACACATTAAACACACATTATACACACACACACATTATACATACGCACACATTATGTACACACATTATACACACACACACATTATACACACACATTATACACACACACACATTATACACACACATTATACACACACACACATTATACACACACATTATACACACACATTATACACACACATTATACACACACATTATACACACACATTATGTACACACATTAAACACACATTATACACACACACACATTATACACACACATTATACACACACACACATTATACACACACATTATACACACACATTATACACACACACACATTATACACACACACACATTATACACAAACATTATACACACACACACATTATACGCACACATTATACACACACACACATTATACACACACATTATACACACACATTAAACACACATTATATACACACACACATTATACACACACATTATGTACACACATTAAACACACATTATACACACACACACATTATACACACACATTATACACACACACACATTATACACACACATTATACACACACACACATTATACACACACATTATGTACACACATTAAACACACATTATACACACACACACATTATACACACACATTATACACACACACACATTATACACACACATTATACACACACATTAAACACACATTATATACACACACACATTATACACACACATTATGTACACACATTAAACACACATTATACACACACACACATTATACACACACATTATACACACACACACATTATACACACACATTATACACACACACACATTATACACACACATTATGTACATACATTAAACACACATTATACACACACACACATTATACACACACATATACACACAATATATATATACACATTATACACACATTATATACACAAACACATTATACACACAAAGCTGTCATCAAGGCAAAGGGTGGCTATTTGAAGAATCTCAAATATAAAAAATATTTTGATTTGTTTAACGCTTTTTTGGTTACTACATGATTCCATATGTGTTATTTCATAGTTCTGATGTCTTCACTATTATTCTACAATGTTACAAATAGTAAAAATAAAGAAAAACCCTTGAATGAGTAGGTGTGGTACTGTAGGTGTGTATACGTGGGGTTAGGGTTATAATAGTGATTATATTACCTGTATACACAGGGTTAGGGTTATAATAGTGATTATATTACCTGTATACACAGGGTTAGGGTTATAATAGTGATTATATTACCTGTATACACAGGGTTAGGGTTATAATAGTGATTATATTACCTGTATACACAGGGTTAGGGTTATAATAGTGATTATATTACCTGTATACACAGGGTTAGGGGTTATAATAGTGATTATATTACCTGTATACACAGGGTTAGGGTTATAATAGTGATTATATTACCTGTATACACAGGGTTAGGGTTATAATAGTGATTATATTACCTGTATACGTGGGGGTTAGGGTTATAATAGTGATTATATTACCTGTATACACAGGGTTAGGGTTATAATAGTGATTATATTACCTGTATACACAGGGTTAGGTTTATAATAGTGATTTTATTACCTGTATACGTGGGGTTAGGGTTATAATAGTGATTATATTACCTGTATACGTGGGGTTAGGGTTATAATAGTGATTATATTACCTGTATACACAGGGTTAGGGTTATAATAGTGATTATATTACCTGTATACACAGGGTTAGGGTTATAATAGTGATTATATTACCTGTATACACAGGGTTAGGGTTATAATAGTGATTATATTACCTGTATACACAGGGTTAGGGTTATAATAGTGATTATATTACCTGTATACACAGGGTTAGGGTTATAATAGTGATTATATTACCTGTATACGTGGGGTTAGGGTTTTAATAGTGATTATATTACCTGTATACGTGGGGTTAGGGTTATAATAGTGATTATATTACCTGTATACGTGGGGTTAGGGTTATAATAGTGATTATATTACCTGTATACACAGGGTAAGGGTTATAATAGTGATTATATTACCTGTATACACAGGGTTAGGGTTTTAATAGTGATTATATTACCTGTATACGTGGGGTTAGGGTTATAATAGTGATTATATTACCTGTATAAACAGGGTTAGGGTTATAATAGTGATTATATTACCTGTATACACAGGGTTAGGGTTATAATAGTGATTATATTACCTGTATACGTGGGGTTAGGGTTATAATAGTGATTATATTACCTGTATACGTGGGGTTAGGGTTATAATAGTGATTATATTACCTGTATACGTGGGGTTAGGGTTATAATAGTGATTATATTACCTGTATACACAGGGTTAGGGTTATAATAGTGATTATATTACCTGTATACGTGGGGTTAAGTTTATAATAGTGATTATATTACCTGTATATGCAGGGTTAGGGTTATAATAGTGAATATATTACCTGTATACACAGGGTTAGGGTTATAATAGTGATTATTTTACCTGTATACGTGGGGTTAGGGTTATAATAGTGATTATATTACCTGTATACGTGGGGTTAGGGTTATAATAGTGATTATATTACCTGTATACACAGGGTTAGGGTTATAATAGTGATTATATTACCTGTATACACAGGGTTAGGGTTATAATAGTGATTATATTACCTGTATACACAGGTTTAGGGTTATAATAGTGATTATATTACCTGTATACGTGGGGTTAGGGTTTTAATAGTGATTATATTACCTGTATACACGGGGTTAGGGTTATAATAGTGATTATATTACCTGTATACACAGGGTTAGGGTTATAATAGTGATTATATTACCTGTATACACAGGGTTAGGGTTATAATAGTTATTATATTACCTGCATACACGGGGTTAGGGTTATAATAGTGATTATATTACCTGTGTACGTGGGGTTAGGGTTATAATAGTGATTATATTACCTGTATACACAGGGTTAGGGTTATAATAGTGATTATATTACCTGTATACGTGGGGTTAGGGTTATAATAGTGATTATATTACCTGTATACACTGGGTTAGGGTTATAATAGTGATTATATTACCTGTATATATTCTATCAGTTAATATATTACCTGTAGACACTGGGTCCCTGGCAGGCATGGTTCAGTTTCCTCATGTCCCACATCATCTGAGTAAAGTAGTGTCTGGGGTTGGTGTTGTAGGCTCTGCACAGGTTGGGTTTCCCCTGGAAGTCGCAGTAGTAGGAGCGAGTCTGAGGCTGGGTCTGGGGTGGGCTGGGGCCCTTACAGGAGACCCTGAGCCTGGTATGGTCCCCAGCTACAATCACCACCATGGTGCAGGAGTCACGGCTCTTGGTGCTGAATGAGATGGGTCGGTCCCAGACTGTGCCGTTTGTCTTTGTTGTTGTCTTTTGAGCGTTTGACACCACCCCAGCCGCCAGCACCAGCAGCGCCATCCTCCACCCAGTCCTCATGATGACGGTGACCGTTGAAACAGCGCTGTGTGTGTGAGAGAGAGAGAGAGAGCGAGTGTACGGAGGCATCCGGAAGGAGCTTATAAAGACTTTTCCTACAAAGACGGCTTTCAGGTGGTGACTAACCTCCCCCCACCCCCCACACACACACAACCAAGGGAGGAGAGGAGGTAGATAGGAGAGAGAAAAAGTGTGAGAGAGAGAGAGAGAGAGAGAGAGAGAGAGAGAGAGAGAGAGAGAGAGAGAGAGAGAGAGAGAGAGACACGAGAGAGAGAGAGAGAAGGGGAGAGAGACGAGAGAGAGAGAGAGAAGGGAGAGAGAGACGAGAGAGAGAGAGAGAAGGGGAGAGAGAGACGAGAGAGAGAGAGAAATACGAGAGAGAGACGAGAGAGAGAGAGAAGGGGAGAGAGAGACGAGAGAGAGAGAGAAGGGGAGAGAGAGACGAGAGAGAGAAGGGGAGAGAGAGAGAGAGAGAAGGGGAGAGAGAGAGAGAGAGACGAGAGAGAAGGGGGAGAGAGAGAGAGAGAGAGAGAGAGAGAGAGAGAGAGAGAGAGAGAGAGAGAGAGAGAGAGAGAGAGAGAGAGAAACTGGGTGGTTGACATATGAGTGTGCAAAGCTGTCATCAAGACAAAGGATGGCTATTTGAAGAATCTCAAATATAAAATATATTTTGATATATATAAAATAGATTTGTTTAACACTAATTTGGTTACTACATGATTCCATATGTGTTATTTCATCGTTTTGATGTCTTCACTATTATTCAAAAATAGTAAAAATAAAGAAAAACCCTTGAATGAGTAGGTGTGTCCAAACTTTTGACTGGTAGTGTACATTTTAAAACATTAGCATGTATTGTGTGTGTGCATCTATCAGATCCACATACATGTCAGTACATACACACAACAACAAGGTCACATGGGGGAGAGGCGTAGTGCTGTGAGGTGTTGATTTATTTGTTTTTTAAACCAGGTTTACTGTTCACTTGCTCTATATAAGATGGAAGGGAGTTCCATGCACTCATGGCTCTGTATAATACTGTACGCTTCCTTGAATTTGTTCTGGACCTGGGGACTGTGAAAAGACCCCTGGTGGCATGTCTGGTGGGGTAAGTGTGTGTGTGTCAGTGCTGTGTGTAAGTTGACGATGCAAACAATTTGGGATTTCCAACAAATTAATGTTTCTTATAATAACAAGAAGTGACGCAGTCAGTCTCTCCTCAACTCTTAGCCAAGACAGACTGGCATGCATAGTATTTATATTAATCTTCTGATTACAATGAAGAGCAAGACGTGCCGCTCTGTTCTGGACCAGCTGCAGCTTAACTAGGTCCTGCTCTGTTCTGGACCAGCTGCAGCTTAACTAGGTCCAGCTCTGTTCCTGGCCAGCTGCAGCTTAACTAGGTCCTGCTCTGTTCTGGACCAGCTGCAGCTTAACTAGGTCCTGCTCTGTTCTGGGCCAGCTGCAGCTTAACTAGGTCTTTCTACCTGTCCCAGACCTGCTGTTTTCAACTCTAAATGATCGGCTATGAAAAGCCAACTGAGAGACCTGAGCCCTAGGACCATACGTCGGGACTACCGGCCGTGGTGACTCCTTGCTGTCCCCAGTCCGCCTGGCCTTGCTGCTATTCCAGTTTAAACTGTTCTGCCTGCGGTTATGGAACCCCTACCTGTCCCAGACCTGCTGATTTAAACTCTAATGATCGGCTATGAAAAGCCAACTGAGATTTATTCCTGATTATTATTTGACCATGCTTGTCACTTATGAACATTTTTGAACATCTTGGCATGGTTCTGTTATAATCTCCACCCGGCACAGCCAGAAGAGGACTGGCCACCCCTCATAGCCTGGTTCCTCTCTAGGTTTCTTCCTAGGTTTTGCCTTTCTAGGGAGTTTTTCCTAGCCACCGTGCTTCTACACCTGCATTACTAGCTGTTTGGGGTTTTAGGCTGGGTTTCTGTACAGCACTTCGAGATATTAGCTGATGTAAGAAGGGCTATATAAAATAAAATTGATTGATTGATTGATTGATTTCTTTGCAGCACTTGACCACATGACTGGACAATAATCAAGATAAGATAAAACTAGAGCCTGCAGGACTTGCTTTGTGGAGTGTGGTGTCAAAAAAGCAGAGCATCTCTTTATCATGGACAGACCTCTCCCCATCTGTACAACCATTTACAACCATTTATCTGTACAACCATTTACAACCATTTAATCTATATGTTTTGACCATGACAGTTTACAATCTAAGGTAACACCAAGTAAGTACAGTGGGGAAAAAAAGTATTTAGTCAGCCACCAATTGTGCAAGTTCTCCCACTTAAAAAGATGAGAGAGGCCTGTAATTTTCATCATAGGTACACGTCAACTATGACAGACAAAATGAGAAAAAAAAATCCAGAAAATCACATTGTAGGATTTTTAATGAATTTATTTGCAAATTATGGTGGAAAATAAGTATTTGGTCAATAACAAAAGTTTCTCAATACTTTGTTATATACCCTTTGTTGGCAATGACACAGGTCAAACGTTTTCTGTAAGTCTTCACAAGGGTTTTCACACACTGTTGCTGGTATTTTGGCCCATTCCTCCATGCAGATCTCCTCTAGAGCAGTGATGTTTTGGGGCTGTCGTTGGGCAACACGGACTTTCAACTCCCTCCAAAGATTTTCTATGGGGTTGAGATCTGGAGACTGGCTAGGCCACTCCAGGACCTTGAAATGCTTCTTACGAAGCCACTCCTTCGTTGCCCGGGCGGTGTGTTTGGGATCATTGTCATGCTGAAAGACCCAGCCACATTTCATCTTCAATGCCCTTGCTGATGGAAGGAGGTTTTCACTAAAAATCTCACGATACATGGCCCCATTCATTCTTTCCTTTACACGGATCAGTCGTCCTGGTCCCTTTGCAGAAAAAAACAGCCCCAAAGCATGATGTTTCCACCCCCATGCTTCACAGTAGGTATGGTGTTCTTTGGATGCAACTCAGCATTCTTTGTCCTCCAAACACGACGAGTTGAGTTTTTACCAAAAAGTTATATTTTGGTTTCATCTGACCATATGACATTCTCCCAATCCTCTTCTGGATCATCCAAATGCACTCTAACAAACTTCAGACGGGCCTGGACATGTACTGGCTTAAGCAGGGGGACACGTCTTGCACTGCAGGATTTGAGTCCCTGAGCGGCGTAGGTGTTACTGATGGTAGGCTTTGTTACTTTGGTCCCAGCTCTCTGCAGGTCATTCACTAGGTCCCCCCGTGTGGTTCTGGGATTTTTGCTCACCTTTCTTGTGATAATTTTGACCCCCACGGGGTGAGATCTTGCGTGGAGCCCCAGATTGAGGGAGATTATCAGTGGTCTTGTATGTCTTCCATTTCCTAATAATTGCTCCCACAGTTGATTTCTTCAAACCAAGCTGCTTACCTATTGCAGAATCAGTCTTCCCAGCCTGGTGCAGGTCTACAATTTTGTTTCTGGTGTCCTTTGACAGCTCTTTGGTCTTGGCCATAGTGGAGTTTGGAGTGTGACTGTTTGAGGTTGTGGACAGGTGTCTTTTATACTGATAACAAGTTCAAACAGGTGCCATTAATACAGGTAACGAGTGGAGGACAGAGGAGCCTCTTAAAGAAGAAGTTACAGGTCTGTGAGAGCCAGAAATCTTGCTTGTTTGTAGGTGACCAAATACTTATTTTCCACCATAATTTGCAAATAAATTCATTAAAAATCCTACAATGTGATTTTCTGGATTATTTTTTCTCAATTTGTCTGTCATAGTTGACGTGTACCTATGATGAAAATTACAGGCCTCTCTCATCTTTTTCAGTGGGAGAACTTGCACAATTGGTGGCTGACTAAATACTTTTTTTCCCCACTGTATAATAATACTACATTTTATTTGGCAGACATCTGACATTAACAGGAGGCCTACATAGAAGCCAGTATGTACATAAGATCATTAAATCATAAAGTCTAGTGATCAATCAAAGTAACATATAAATCTAAGGACAGATAAAAAAGAGGAGGGAGGGGGGTTGAGTCTCCTCAACAGCCACATTATTCACTATCAGATTCAGCTGAGGTCCAGAACTTAGGGAATGATTTGTACTAAATACAATGTTCTTAGTTTTAGAGATGTTCAGGACCCGTTTAATACTGGCCACCCCATTCTAAAACTGTGTGCAACTCTTTGTTTAGGGTTGTAGTGATTTCACGGCTGTGGTTGCTGACGTGTATAGGGTTGAATCATCAGCAGACATGGACACATGCTTTGTTTAATGCCAGTGGCAGGTCATTGGTAAAAATAGAAGAGTAGAGGGCCTAGAGAGCTGCCCCTGCGGTACACCACACTTTACATGTTTGACATTAGAAAAGCTTCCATTAAAGAAAACCCTTTGAGTTCTATTAGATAGATAGCTTTGAATCCACGATATGGCAGAGGTTGAAAAGCCATAACACAAGTTTTTTCAACAACAGGTTATGGTCAATAATATCAAAGGCTGCACTGAAATCTAACAGTACAGCTCCCACAATCTTCTCATTATCAATTTCTTTCAACCAATTATCAGTCAATTGTGTCAGTGCAGTACATGTTGAGTGACCTTCTCTATAAGCATGCTGAAAGTCTGTTGTTAATTTGTTTACAGAGAAATAGCATTGTATTTGGTCAAACACCATTTTTTCCAACAGTTTGCTAAGAGCTGGCAGCAAGCTGATAGGTCTACTGTTAGAACCAGTAAAGGCCGCTTTACCATTCTTGGGTAGCGGAATGACTTTGGTTTACCTCCAGGCCTTAGGACAAAGACTTTCCTCTAGGCTCAGATTAAAGATATGACAGATAGGAGTGGCTATAGAGTCAGCTACCATCCTCAGTAGCTTTCCATCTAAGTTGTCAATGCCAGGAGGTTTGTCATTATTGATCGATAACAACAATCTTTCCACCTCTCCCACACTAACTTTACAAAATTCGAACTTACAATGCTTTTCTTTCATTATTAGTTCTTTATGCATGAATATGATGGCTCACTGTTCATTGTTGGCATATCCTGCCTAAGTTTTCCCACTTTGCCAATGAAGTAATCATTAAAATAATTGGCAACCCCAAATGATTTAATGAAAGATGGTATTGATTTTGTCTTTCTGCCCATAATTTCATTTAAAGTACACAAAAGTTTTTTTTCCATAACTCTCTATATATTTATATATTTGATCTTGGCTTCATAATACTGTTTCTTCTTCTTTTTGTTGAGTTTAGTTACATAATTTCTCAATTTGCAGTTTGATTACAATGAAGAGCAAGACGTGCCGCTCTGTTCTGGGCCAGCTGAGTTTAGTCACATCATTTCTCTATTTGCAGTAAGTCAGCCAGTCAGATGTGCAGCCGGTCTTATTATCCACTCCTTTTGCCCCGTCTCTTTCAACCAGACAGTTTTTCAATTCCTCATCAATCCATGGAGCCTTAACAGTTCTAACAATCAGTTTCTTAACAGGTGCATGTTTATCAATCAATGGAAGAAGCAATTTCATAAACTCATCAAGTGCAGCGTCTGGATGCCCCTTATTAATCACATCAGACCAACAAATATTTTTTACATCATCCACATAAGAGTCACAGCAAAATATTTTGTATGATCTCTTATATACTATTTTAGGTCCAGATTTTGGAACTTTGGCTTTCCTGGATATAGCCACTATATTGTGATCACTGCATCCAATGGGTACGGATACAGCTTTAGAACAAAGTTCTACAGTATTATTAAAATGTGATCGATACATGTGGATGATCTTGTTCCTGTAGTGTTAGTAAACACCCTGGTAGGTTGATTAATAACCTGAACCAGATTACGGCACTGACTACAGTGAAAGCTTCCTCTTGAGCGAACAGCTGTGATCATTTCCCTCACTTGGAGATTCTGCAGTTCTGTCCACAACCGTGTCGTTCCACCTTGATTGTCCCTCGAGAGTCTGATTTCTCCATTATTTTATTAGTCGACTCCACCAGTATTTGGACACTTGAATCTATTTTCTTGTTGTTGTAACAACTGCTTGTAGAACTATTTGAGTTTGTTTAATATTACACACTCACAAACTGAAAACATAACGTGTGTACAATTAATTGGTTCGAGTGAGAGCTCAAATATAACTTTAATTTGTATCCCGTGTTGCATTAGAATCGCAGCAAAGTTGGTTCCTGTTTGAGTCACATCTTTGGCCACGTTCACGTGGGTCAAACAAAAACACCCTAATGATTGGTTGACAAATAGTGCCTCCCACAATGCAGGTGATGCCTAAGAAGAATGGCGCCGGAGGGGATGGCTGCCGTTTTACGGGCTCCTAACCAATTGTGCTATTCTGTGTGTTTTTCCGCGTTGTTTGTAACTTATCTTGTACAGTGGGGAAAAAAAGTATTTAGTCAGCCACCAATTGTGCAAGTTCTCCCACTTAAAAAGATGAGAGAGGCCTGTAATTTTCATCATAAGTACACGTCAACTATGACAGACAAAATGAGGAAAAAAAATCCAGAAAATCACATTGTAGGATTTTTAATGAATTTATTTGCAAATTATGGTGGAAAATAAGTATTTGGTCAATAACAAAAGTTTCTCAATACTTTGTTATATACCCTTTGTTGGCAATGACACAGGTCAAACGTTTTCTGTAAGTCTTCACATGGTTTTCACACACTGTTGCTGGTATTTTGGCCCATTCTCCATGCAGATATCCTCTAGAGCAGTGATGTTTTGGGGCTGTCGCTGGGCAACACGGACTTTCAACTCCCCTCCCAAAGATTTTCTATGGGGTAGAGATCTGGAGACTGGCTAGGCCACTCCAGGACCTTGAAATGCTTCTTACGAAGCCACTCCTTCGTTGCCCGGGCGGTGTGTTTGGGATCATTGTCATGCTGAAAGACCCAGCCAAGTTTCATCTTCAATGCCCTTGCTGATGGAAGGAGGTTTTCACACAAAATCTCATGATACATGGCCCCATTCATTCTTTCCTTTACATGGATCAGTCGTCCTGGTCCCTTTGCAGAAAAACAGCCCCAAAGCATGATGTTTCCACCCCCATGCTTCACAGTAGGTATGGTGTTCTTTGGATGCAACTCAGCATTCTTTGTCCTCCAAACACGACGAGTTGAGTTTTTACCAAAAAGTTATATTCTGACCATATGACATTCTCCCAATCCTCTTCTGGATCATCCAAATGCACTCTAGCAAACTTCAGGACGGGCCTGGACATGTACTGGCTTAAGCAGGGGGACACGTCTGCACTGCAGGATTTGAGTCCCTGGCGCGTAGTGTGTTACTGATGGTAGGCTTTGTTACTTTGGTCCCAGCTCTCTGCAGGTCATTCACTAGGTCCCCCGTGTGGTTCTGGGATTTTTGCTCACCGTTCTTGTGATCATTTTGACCCCACGGGGTGAGATCTTGCGTGGAGCCCCAGATCGAGGGAGATTAACAGTGGTCTTGTATGTCTTCCATTTCCTAATAATTGCTCCCACAGTTGATTTCTTCAAACCAAGCTGCTTACCTATTGCAGATTCAGTCTTCCCAGCCTGGTGCAGGTCTACAATTTTGTTTCTGGTGTCCTTTGACAGCTCTTTGGTCTTGGCCATAGTGGAGTTTGGAGTGTGACTGTTTGAGGTTGTGGACAGGTGTCTTTTATTCTGATAACAAGTTCAAACAGGTGCCATTAATACAGGTAACGAGTGGAGGACAGAGGAGCCTCTTAAAGAAGAAGTTACAGGTCTGTGAGAGCCAGAAATCTTGCTTGTTTGTAGGTGACCAAATACTTATTTTCCACCATAATTTGCAAATAAATTCATTAAAAATCCTACAATGTGATTTTCTTAATTTTTTTTCCCTCAATTTGTCTGTCATAGTTGACGTGTACCTATGATGAAAATTACAGGCCTCTCTCATCTTTTTAAGTGGGAGAACTTGCACAATTGGTGGCTGACTAAATACTTTTTTCCCCCACTGTACATAATGTTTCTGCTACCGTCTCTTATGACCGAAAAGAGCTTCTGGATTTCAGAACAGCGATTACTCACCTCGAACTGGACAAAGATTTTTTCGAAGACAAAGACAAACCCGCCTCTACCAAGCCCCCATATTGGCAATCATTGGAGAATAAACTGGATGAGCTCTGTTCGAGACTATCCTACCAACGGGACAATAAAAACTGTATTATCTTATGTTTCACCAAGTCGTGGCTGAACGACGACATGGATAATATACAGTTGGCTGGGTTTTCCGTGCATCGGCAAGACAGAACAACTGCCTCTGGTAAGACGAGGGGTGGTGGTCTGTGTACAGTGGAGAGAACAAGTATTTGATACACTGCCGATTTTGCAGGTTTTCCTACTTACAAAGCATGTAGAGGTCTGTAATTTTTATCATAGGTACACTTCAACTGTGAGAGACGGAATCTAAAACAAAAATCCAGAAAATCTCATTGTATGATTTTAAGTAATTAATTTGCATTTTAGTGGTAGGCCTCATCACCGACAACGATGAGACAGCCTATAGGGAGGAGGTCAGAAGCCTGGCCGTGTGGTGCCAGGATAACAACCTCTCCCTCAATGTGATCAAGGCAAAGGAGATGATCGTGGACTACATGAAAAGAAGGACCGAGCACGCCCCCATTCTCATCGATGGGGCTGTAGTGGAGCGGGTCGAGAGCTTCAAGTGTCTTGGTGTTCACATCACCAACAAACTATCATAGCCCAAACACACCAAGACAGTCGTGAAGAGGGCACGACAACGCCTATTCTCCCTCAGGAGACTGAAAAGATTTGGCATGGATCCTCAGATCCCCAAAAAGTTCTACAGCTGCACCGTCGAGAGCATCCTGAATGGTTGCATCACTGCCTGGTATGGCAACTGCTCGCCCATCCAACCGCAAGGCGCTACAGAGGGTAGTGCGTACGGCCCAGTACATCACTGGGGCCAAGCTTCCTGCCATCCAGGACCTCTATTTTTGGACCTCGCCAAGTCTAGGTCCAAAAGCTTCTACCCCCAAGCCATAACACTGCTGAACAGTTAATCAAATGGTTACCGGACTATTTGCATTGACCCCCTTTTTTTACACTGCTGCTACTTGCAATATCGTCTGCTATTATCCTCAGTAATGTTCCATCCAAGTTGTCGGACCCCGGTGGCTTGTCATTGTTGATAGACAATAATAGTTTGTTCACTTCTTCCAAACTGACTTTACGGAAGGCGACTTCATCAAAATCTGCCTGACCTTTGATCACATGATTTATGTAAAGTTCATGCAGTCATCATGTAGTCGCAAGTCTGACAATTTTGAGAGATTCTGTTATAGAAACTGAAGTAATATAATCTCTGTTATAGAAACTGAAGTAATATAATCTCTGTTATAGAAACTGAAGTAATAGAATCTCTGTTATAGAAACTGAAGTAATAGAATATCTGTTATAGAAACTGAAGTAAGATAATCTCTGTTATAGAAACTGAAGTAATAGAATCTTTGTATAGAAACTGAAGTAATATAATCTCTGTTATAGAAACTGAAGTAATAGAATCCCTGTTATAGAAAGTGGAATATTCCATATGAAAGGACAGGAGGGAGGAGGAAGACATGTACAGCACTTTACAGTTAAGGCTACGCAGGCACACACACACACACACACACACACACACACACAGGATATTTTCGTTTTTCAATCCAGTCGGGAAAGAAAGAGCCTCCTTGTTATTCACACTGGGACTCTAAGGTAAACATCGGTAGCAGGCAGTGTGTGTGTAATTACTGGTTCTTCTCTCTCTCTCTTTCCTTCATCTCTTTCTCTCCTTCCTCTCCCCCTCTCTCCCCCTCTCTCCTTCCTCTCCCCCTCTCCTTCCTCTCTTCTTCCTCTCTCCCCCTCTCTTCTTCCTCTCTCCCTCTCTCCTTCCTCTCCCCCTCTCCTTCCTCTCTTCTTCCTCTCTTCCCCCTCTCTTCTTCCTCTCTCCCCCCTCTCTCCCCCTCTCTTCTTCCTCTCTCCCTCTCTCCCTCTCTCCCCCCTCTCTTCTTCCTCTCCCCCTCTCTCCCTCTCTCCCCCTCTCTTCTTCCTCTCTCCCTCTCTCCTTTCTCTCTCCCTCTCTCTGTCTCCCTCTCTCCCCCTCTCTTCTTCCTCTCCCCCTCTCTCTCCCTCTCTCCCCCTCTCTTCTTCCTCTCTCCCTCCTCTCTTCTTCCTCTCTCCCTCTCTCCTTCCTCTCGCCCTCTCTTCTTCTCTCTCCCTCTCTCCTTCCTCTCTCCCTCTCTCTCCCTCTCTCCCTCTCTCCCCCTCTCTCCCTCTCTCCTTCCTCTCCCTCTCTCCCCTCTCTCTTTCCTCTCTCCCTCTCTCCTTCCCTCTCTCCCTCTCCCTCCCTCTCTTCTTCCTCTCTCCCTCCCCTCTTTCTTCCTCTCTCCCTCTCTCCTCTCTCTCCCCTCTCTTCCTCTTCTCTCCCTCCTCTCCCTCTCTCTCCCTACTTCTCTCTCCCTCTCTTCCCTCTCTCTCTTCTTCCTCTCTCTCTCCCCCTCTCCCTCCTCTCTTCTTCCCTCTCTCCCCCTCTTTTCTTCCTCTCTCCCCCTCTCTTCTTCTCTCTCCCTCTCCCTTCCTCTCCCCCCTCTCCTTCCTCTCCCCCTCTCCTTCCTCTCTTCTTCCTCTCTTCCCCTCTCTCTCTTCCTCTCTCTCTCTCCCCCCTCTCTTCTTCCTCTCTCCCTCTCTCCCCCTCTCTTCTTCCTCTCTCCCTCTCTCCTTTCTCTCTCCCCTCTCTCTCTCTCCCCTCTCCCCCTCTCTCTTCTTCCCCCCCCTCTCTCCCCCTATTCTTCCCTCTCTCCCTCTCTCCTTTCTCTCTCCCTCTCTGTCTCCCTCTCTCCCCCTCTCTTCTTCCTCTCCCCCTCTCTCCCCCTCTCTTCTTCCTCTCTCCCTCTCTCCTTCCTCTCTCCCCCTCCTTCTTCCTCTCCCCCTCTCCCTCTCTCTCCCTCTCTTCCCCTCTCTCCCTCTCTCTCCCCCTCTCTTCTTCCTCTCCCCCTCTCTCCCTCTCTCCCCCTCTCTTCTTCCTCTCTCCCTCTCTCCTTCCTCTCTACCTCTCTCTCCCTCTCTCTTCCTCTCTTCTTCCTCTCTCCCTCTCTTCTTCCTCTCTCCCTCTCTCCTTCCTCTCTCCCCTCTCTTCTTCCTCTCTCCCTCTCCCCCTCTCTCTCCCCTCTCTTCTTCCTCTCTCCCTCTCTCCCCCTCCTTCCTCTCCCCTCTCTCCCTCTCTCCTTCCTCTCTCCCTCTCCTTCCTCTCCCTCTCTCCTTCCTCTCTTCTTCCTCTCCCCCCTCTCTCCTTCCTCTCTCCCTCTCTCTCCCTCTCTCCTTCCTCTCTCCCTCTCTCTCCCTCTCTTCTTCCTCTCTCCCTCTCTCCTTCCTCTCTCCCTCTCTCTCCCCCTCTCTTCTTCCTCTCTCCCTCTCTCCTCTCTCTCCCCCTCTCTTCTTCCTCTCTCCCTCTCTCCTTCCTCTCCCCCTCTCTCTCCCTCTCTCCTTCCTCTCTCCTTCCTCTCTTCTTCCTCCCCCTCTCTCTTCCTCTCTCTCTCTCTCCCTCCTCCTCCCTCTCTCCTTCCTCTCTCCCTCCCTCCCTCTCCTCTCCCTCTCTCCCTTTCCTCTCTCTTCTCTCTCCCCTCTCTCTTCCTCTCTCCCTCCTCTCTCTCTCCCCCTCTCTTCTTCCCCTCTCTCCCCCTCTCTTCTTCCTCTCTCCCTCTCTCTCCCTCCTCTCTCTCCCCCCTCTCTTCTTCCTCTCTCCCTCCTCTCCCTCTCTCCCCCCTCTCTTCTTCCTCTCTCCTTCTCTCCTTCCTCTCTCCCTCTCTTCTTCCTCTCTCCCTCTCTCCTTCCTCTCTCCCTCTCTTCTTCCTCTCTCTCTCTCTCCCCCTCTCCCTCCTCTCTTCTTCCTCTCTCCCTCCTCTCTTCTTCCTCTCTCCCCCTCTCTTCTTCCTCTCTCCCTCTCTTCTTCCTCTCTCCCTCTCTCCTTCCTCTCTCCTCTCTCTCCCTCCTCTCTTCTTCCTCTCTCCCTCCTCTCTCTCCCTCTCTCCCCCTTCTCTTCTTCCTCTCCCCCCTCTCTTCTTCCTCTCTCCCTCTCCCTCCCCTCCCTTCTCTCTCTCCCTCTCACTGACTGGTTTTCTGATCCATGCCCCCTACCCTTTTTTTTAAGGTACATTATCTGTGACCAACAGATGCATATCTGTATTCTCAGTTGTGAATTCCATAGATTAGTCCAAAGTTTGGGTTTTTAATTTTTTACTATTTTGTACATTGTAGAATAAATAATATAATAGAATAATAATAATAGTGAAGACATCAAAACTATGAAATAACACATATGGAATCATGTAGTAACCACAAAAGTGTTAAACAAATCAAAATATACAGTGGGGAAAAAAAGTATTTAGTCAGCCACCAATTGTGCATGTTCTCCCACCAGAAACAAAATTGTAGACCTGCACCAGGCTGGGAAGACTGAATCTGCAATAGGTAAGCTGCTTGGTTTGAAGAAATCAACTGTGGGAGCAATTATTAGGAAATGGAAGACATACAAGACCACTAATAATCTCCCTCGATCTGGGGCTCCACGCAAGATCTCACCCCGTGGGGTCAAAATGATCACAAGAACGGTGAGCAAAAATCCCAGAACCACACGGGGGGACCTAGTGAATGACCTGCAGAGAGCTGGGACCAAAGTAACAAAGCCTACCATCAGTAACACACTACGCCGCCAGGGACTCAAATCCTGCAGTGTCAGACGTGTCCCCCTGCTTAAGCCAGTACATGTCCATGCCCGTCTGAAGTTTGCTAGAGTGCATTTGGATGATCCAGAAGAGGATTGGGAGAATGTCATATGGTCAGATGAAACCAAAATAGAACTTGTCGTGTTTGGAGGACAAAGAATGCTGAGTTGCATCCAAAGAACACCATACCTACTGTGAAGCATGGGGGTGGAAACATCATGCTTTGGGGCTGTTTTTTCTGCAAAGGGACCAGGACGACTGATCCGTGTAAAGGAAAGAATGAATGGGGCCATGTATCGTGTGATTTTGAGTGAAAACCTCCTTCCATCAGCAAGGGCATTGAAGATGAAACGTGGCTGGGTCTTTCAGCATGACAATGATCCCAAACACACCGCCCGGGCAACGAAGGAGTGGCTTCGCAAGAAGCATTTCAGGGTCCTGGAGTGGCCTAGCCAGTCTCCAGATCTCAACCCCATAGAAAATCTTTGGAGGGAGTTGAAAGTCTGTGTTGCCCAGCGACAGCTGGGGGGGTATACAGAAGATAGCCCTATTTGGTAAAAGACCAAGTCCATATTATGGCAAGAACAGCTCAAATAAGCAAAGAGAAACAACAGTCCATCATTACTTTTAAGACATTCAATTTCAAGAACTTTGAACGTTTCTTCAAGTGCAGTCGCAAAAACCATCAAGCACTATGATGAAACTGGCTCTCATGAGGACCGCCACTGGAATAGAAGACCCAGAGTTACCTCTGCTGCAGAAGATAGGTTCATTAGAGTTACCAGCCTCAGAAATTGCAGCCCAAATAAATGCTTCACAGAGTTCAAATAACAGACACATCTCAACATCAACTGTTCAGAGGGGACTGTGTGAATCAGGCCTTCATGGTCGAATTGCTGTAAAGAAACCACTGCTAAAGGACACCAATAAGAAGAAGAGACTTGCTTGGGCCAAGAAACACGAGCAATGGACATTAGACCGGTGGAAATTTGTCCTTTGGTCTGGAGTCCAAATTGAAGATTTTTGGTTCCAACCGCCGTGTCTTTGTGAGACGCGGTGTGGGTGAATGGATGATCTCCGCATGTGTAGTTCCCACCGTAAAGCATGGAGGAGGAGGTGTTATGGTGTGGGGGTGCTTTGCTGGTGACACTGTCTGTGATTTCTTTATAATTCAAGGCACACTTAACCAGCATGGCTACCACAGCATTCTGCAGCGGTACGCCATCCCATCTGGTTTGCGCTTAGTGGGACTATCATTTGTTTTTCAACAGGACAATGACCCAAAACACACCTCCAGGCTGTGTAAGGGCTATTTGACCAAGGAGGAGAGTGATGGAGTGCTGCATCAGATGACCTGGCCTCCGCAATCCCCCGACCTCAACCCAATTGAGATGGTTTGGGATGAGTTGGACGACAGAGTGAAGGAAAAGCAGCCAACAAGTGCTCATCATATGTGGGAACTCCTTCAAGACTGTTGGAAAAGCATTCCAGGTGAAGCTGGTTGAGAGAATGCCAAGAGTGTGCAAAGCTGTCATCAAGGCAAAGGGTGGCTATTTGAAGAATCTCAAATATAACATATATTTTGATTTGTTTAACACTTTTTTGGTTACTACATGATTCCATATGTGGTACTGGTACTGTATATACATGTATAGATGGACGGACAGACAGACAGCAGGACAGCAGGACAGCGGAGACAGAAAGACAGCGGAGACAGAAAGACAGCGGAGACAGAAAGACAGCGGAGACAGAAAGACAGCGGAGACAGAAAGACAGCGGAGACAGCATAACTCAGCGAACTGAAATCTTTATTCACAGATTCAGAGCCTGCAGTGACATCAGTCGTGACATCACAGTCGTGACATCACAGATATGACATCACAGCTGCGACATCACAGAATGACATCACAGCCGTGACAACACAGCTGCGTCATGCGATGGGTTACAGCTGTCAATCAACAAGCAGCTAGCGACCGCTAGCTAACATGCTAACAAGGTTTTGTAGCTAGTGTCTGCTAACATGCTAACATGGTTTGGTAGCTAGCGTCCGCTAACATGCTAACATATTATGTTAAAAAATATATAAAACTTTCAAAGGTATTGAAAGCGTATAAAATGTACACGTCATTGATGTGAGTCAGTGGTTACAGTGTTAAGCTGAGGAGAAACAAACAGAACACTGTTGTCTAAAATAATATATAAAATAAACTATATCGAAATAATCCACCAACATGTTCACACAGGTGAAATGTTCAGAAAGTATGGTAATGTCAGACAGAACTAGTGTTGTGATTGGGCGATTTAACGTACAGGGCATCATTTGGGCTACTGTAATTGGCTGGCAGCTAAGGTCCTTGTCCAATCAGGTGAGGGGTTGTTGTGGGCGGAGATCAGCACAGTTCTGTCTTCTTTGGTTGTTGTTGTTTTGTTCTCTTTCTCTACCAGTTCTCTTGGCCCCTGAGGAAGACAACAGAACATTTAACATTATTAACAGCATCAAAATACACGAGGGAGGAGAGGAGAGGAGAGGAGAGGAGAGGAGAGGAGAGGAGAGGAGAGGAGAGGAGAGGAGAGGAGAGGAGAGGAGAGGAGAGGAGAGGAGAGAGGAGAGAAGGAGGAGTGGAGATTAGGTGGAGAGGAGAGGAGGTGGAGAGGAGGAGGTGGAGAGGAGAGGAGAGGGAGAGAGAGAGGAGAGGTGGAGTGGAGATTAGGTGGAGAGGAGAGGAGAGGAGAGGAGAGGAGAGGAGAGGAGAGGAGAGGAGAGGAGAGGAGAGGAGAGGAGAGGAGAGAGGAGAGAAGGAGGAGTGGAGATTAGGTGGAGAGGAGAGGAGGTGGAGAGGAGAGGAGGTGGAGAGGAGAGGAGAGGAGAGGTGGAGTGGAGATTAGGTGGAGAGGAGAGGAGAGGAGAGGAGAGGAGAGGAGAGGAGAGGAGAGGAGAGGAGAGGAGAGGAGAGGAGAGGAGAGGAGAGGAGAGGAGAGGAGAGGAGAGGAGGAGAGAAAGACAAAAGAGTGACCAATGACAGAAGAGATGCTTTGTGGTGCTCGTGCTCGAATCAGTTTGAGTGGGACTAGGGGACGGTATCAGTAGCAGTGGCTTGTCCACGGCTGTCCCCATACTCCAAGGCACAGGTTCTCTCACAGGTTGGCTACTCGAAGAGAGAGGGTGGCCAGGTTCTCTGTTGCCGGTTACGGGTGGCTACTCGAAGAGAGAGGGCGGCCAGGTTCTCTGTTGCCGGTTACGGGTGGCTACTCGAAGAGAGTGGGCGGCCATGTTCTCTGTTGCCGGTTACGGGTGGCTACTCAAAGAGAGAGGGCGGCCAGGTTCTCTGTTGCCGGTTACGGGTGGCTACTCGAAGAGAGAGGGCGGCCAGGTTCGGTGGGTACGCCCCACCGCTTGCCTCTCTTCCCAGACTTGTTGTTGAAGGGTCCGGTCCAACCTCGGTGATCCGGTCCTACGTAGACTTTGACAAGCGCTGCATAGCGTGCCAGCCAGGTTGGCTAACTCGCAGAGGTTATCTATCTATCTATCTATCTATCTATCTATCTATCTATCTATCTATCTATCTATCTATCTATCTATATCTATCTATCTATCTATCTATCTATCAGAGTTGATCTATTCCTGCCTATAACTTAGCCTTAAAAGCCTCCTGGCTAGCATCCGCTAGCATGAATAACTTCCGGCGAGTGAAACTTCCTAGCTTTCCCCCAGAGTCATGGCAACCCCATTCCTATTTCCTTTCCCCCAGCGTTATGGCAACCCCATTCCTATTTCCATTCCCCCAGCGTTATGGCAACCCCATTCCTATTTCCTTTCCCCCAGCATTATGGCAACCCCATTCCTATTTCCTTTCCCCCAGCGTCATGGCAACCCCATTCCTATTTCCTTTCCCCCAGCGTTATGGCAACCCCATTCCTATTTCCTTTCCCCCAGCGTCATGGCAACCCCATTCCTATTTCCTTTCCCCTAGAGTCATGGCAACCCCATTCCTATTTCCTTTCCCCCAGCATCATGGCAACCCCATTCCTATTTCCTTTCCCGCAGAGTCATGGCAATCCCATTCCTATTTCCTTTCCCCCAGCGTCATGGCAACCCCATTCCTATTTCCTTTCCCCCAGCTTGGCTCAGGTAACCCCTGGAGGAAGGGTCCTTGGCACGAGTCTGATGAGGAAACAGCCCCCTGAGCACTGAGTCTAATTTTTTTGCGTGCGGTCCAATGCTGGGTGCCAGCCGGTTACCGGAACGTGTCTAACCGCCTTAACCGATTGAGGCTCGTTGTGACAACAGTTCCCCCAGGTGGCCAATCAGGGTACGACACTGATCACAGAGCCCAGAGTGGGCCGGACTTTAGGCATAACATCGTTTCTTTAACCCTGAGTTCCGCTGTTGTCTCCCGCATGTGAGTTCCCTTCTCCATGTTCAGACACACGGTTGTCAAGAGTGGTGGAAATGGAAGAGGAACCAATCTCTCCCTGTCCACAAGGTGGCGTCCCGCCCCTTCAGAGTCATGGGAGGCTCGCTGTCTGCTCCGACCAATGGCGGGCATGCGCCGTGTCGCCCTGGACAATGCGAATAGTAGCCTCTGCAGAGTCCCCAACAACCAGATGTTCCGGGTTTTCAGGGGAAATGGAAAGCGAGCCTGTGACGTGACTTCCGATTTTGGACATTAACAAGGAGACACTCCTCCTCATTTACTGGATTGGTTGAACAGAACAGAACAGAACCGACAAGACCAGTATGTAGGGGATCTAGTTCCAGGCGTTTTTTTTTACGCCTGCTACGTCGGGGTACAGGCTACAACTTGATGTTCGTCCCTCCACGCTTCTGCAGCGTCATCACGTCGACTGTTCCCGAGGCTTCAGCGCCCGTTTCGAGAGAGGAAATATCCTCCCGTCTCCAGAAGCAGGCAATCCGTTGAAGATCCAGGACGGCTGGTACAGACGGTATTTCCTGGTTTCCGAAAGGGACGGGACTTTGCGTCCCATTCTGAGACCTACGTGCCCTCAGCAAGCACCTCAGAGTCTACAAACTCAGAATGTTCACGAGCCGCCGGCTATTACAGCGATTGGCTGGTTGCGGCGGAGTCGTGGGAGCAAGCAACGTTACACACATCCATTCTACTGTCCCGTATTCAGTCTCTAGTCTTCATAAGAAACCAGAAAAAGACCTGTCTGACTCCCTCTCAGCGCGTTCTGTTTCTGGATCTTGAGCTAGACTCACTGGGTTCCGGCTCCCTCTCAGCGCGTTCTGTTTCTGGATCTTGAGCTAGACTCACTGGGTTCCGGCTCTGCTTAGACACATTTCAGCTGGGTCACACAGTGCGTTGTCGCCAGTGCATACGCCCTATGACTACTGGGGACAATGGCTTTGGGTTATTAGTTGAACTACATGTAGTTCACTACTCCCCAACATGGATTGAGAGAGAGAGAGAGGGAGAGAGAGAGAGAGAGAGAGAGGGGGGAGAGAGAGAAAGGGGGAGAGAGAGAAAGAGGGAGAGGTTCGTTTGTGTTCAATATTAGATTGTGTTCAGTATTAGTATTAGATTGTGTTCAGTATCAGATTGTGTTCAATATTAGATTGTGTTCAGTATTAGTATTAGATTGTGTTCAGTATCCGATTGTGTTCAATATTAGATTGTGTTCAGTATTAGATTGTGTTCAGTGTTAGATTGTGTTCAGTGTTAGATTGTGTTCAGTATTAGTTTGTGTTCAATATTAGATTGTGTTCAGTATTAGATTGTGTTCAGTGTTAGATTGTGTTCAGTGTTAGATTGTGTTCAGTATTAGTTTGTGTTCAGTATTAGTTTGGGCCTCAGTGTTATTTCTAGTGGATCAGTGTTTCCATGTAGTCAGTGTCCACATGTTATTGTGAAGTGGAAACGTCTAGGAGCAACAACAGCTCAGCTGCAAAGTGGTAGGCCACACAAACTCACAGAACGGGACCGCCGAGTGCTGAAGCGCGTAGAGTGTAAAAATAGTCTGTCCTCGGTTGCAACACTCACTACCGACTTCCAAACTGCCTCTGGAAGCAACGTCAGCACAAGAACTGTTCGTCGGGAGCTTCATGAAATGGGTTTCCATAGCTGAGCAGCAGCACACAAGCCTAAGATCAGGGGTCGGCTGGAGTGGTGGAAAGCTCACCGCCATTGGACTCTGGAGCAGTGGAAATGCGTTCCCTGGAGTGATGAATCACGCTTTGGCGGACAATAGGAGAACGCTACCTGCCCAAATGCATAGTGCCAAATTTAAAGTTTGGTAGAGGAATAATGGTCTGGGGCTGTTTTTCATGTTTCGGGCTAGGCCCCATGGTTCCAGTGAAGGGAAATCTTAACGCAACAGCATACAATGACATTCTAGACGATTCTGTGCTTCCAACTTTTTGGCAACAGTTTGGGGAAGGCCATTTCCTGTTTCAGCATGACAATGCCCCCGTGCACAATGCGAGGTCCATACAGAAATGGTTTGTTGAGATCGGTGTGGAAGAACTTGACTGGCCTGCACAGAGCCCTGACCTCAACCCCATCAAACAACTTTGGGATTAATTGGAACGCCGACTGCGAGCCAGGCCTAATCGCCCAACATCAGTGCCCGGCCTCACTAATGCTCTTGTGGCTGAATGGAAGCAAGTCCCTGCAGCAATGTTCCAACATCTAGTGGAAAGCCTTCCCAGAAGAGTGGAGGCTGTTATAGCAGCAAAGGGGGAACCAACTCCATTTTAATGTTCGACGAGCAGGTGTCCACTTAGTGTATTTCCCCATAGATGTGTTGTACCGAGACTACTGACTGAAAGGGAATGTAACATTATGACTATAACTACTGTTCACCGAAGGAGGGAAATGAGGTACAACACCTGTTCGGCCCCGCGCCACCCGGTTCTGGGCTTGGTGAAGAGCAGTACTGAATTGAAGGAATTAATCCGGGCCTCAGGGTTATCACCTGTGGAAGGTGGGCTTCCAGCGAGGCGCAGAGTTCATTGGCCTTGTCAGGCGTGATTTTAGTTCTTCAATCAAAGTGGCGAGAGTGCGACTCCCCATAGTTGGTTTCCCTCCTTCAGGGAACAGTAGTTATAGTCATAACGTTGTTTTCCCTCCTTCAGGGAACAGTAGTTATAGTCATAATGTTGGTTTCCCTCCTTCAGGGAACAGTAGTTATAGTCATAATGTTGGTTTCCCTCCTTCAGGGAACAGTAGTTATAGTCATAATGTTGTTTTCCCTCCTTCAGGGAACAGTAGTTATAGTCATAATGTTGTTTTCCCTCCTTCAGGGAACAGTAGTTATAGTCATAATGTTGTATTCCCTCCTTCAGGGAACAGTAGTTATAGTCATAATGTTGTTTTCCCTCCTTCAGGGAACAGTAGTTATAGTCATAATGTTGGTTTCCCTCCTTCAGGGAACAGTAGTTATAGTCATAATGTTGTTTTCCCTCCTTCAGGGAACAGTAGTTATAGTCATAATGTTGTTTTCCCT
>NW_025534158.1:75000-92500 GCF_020615455.1 Coregonus clupeaformis
GACTGGAGGTACTGGAGGAGAGGTTAGGACTGGAGGTACTGGAGGAGAGGTTAGGACTGGAGGTACTGGAGGAGAGGTTAGGACTGACTGGAGGAGAGGTTAGGACTGGAGGTACTGGAGGAGAGGTTAGGACTGGAGGTACTGGAGGAGAGGTTAGGACTGGAGGTACTGGAGGAGAGGTTAGGACTGGAGGTACTGGAGGAGAGGTTAGGACTGGAGGTACTGGAGGAGAGGTTAGGACTGGAGGTACTGGAGGAGAGGTTAGGACTGGAGGGACTGGAGGAGAGGTTAGGACTGGAGGTACTGGAGGAGAGGTTAGGACTGGAGGTACTGGAGGAGAGGTTAGGACTGGAGGTACTGGAGGAGAGGTTAGGACTGACTGGAGGTACTGGAGGAGAGGTTAGGACTGACTGGAGATACTGGAGGAGAGGTTAGGACTGGAGGTACTGGAGGAGAGGTTAGGACTGGAGGTCCTGGAGGAGAGGTTAGGACTGGAGGTACTGGAGGAGAGGTTAGGACTGGAGGTACTGGAGGAGAGGTTAGGACTGGAGGTACTGGAGGAGAGGTTAGGACTGGAGGGACTGGAGGAGAGGTTAGGACTGGAGGTACTGGAGGAGAGGTTAGGACTGGAGGTACTGGAGGAGAGGTTAGGACTGGAGGTACTGGAGGAGAGGTTAGGACTGGAGGTACTGGAGGAGAGGTTAGGACTGGAGGTACTGGAGGAGAGGTTAGGACTGACTGGAGGTACTGGAGGAGAGGTTAGGACTGACTGGAGGTACTGGAGGAGAGGTTAGGACTGGAGGTACTGGAGGAGAGGTTAGGACTGACTGGAGGTACTGGAGGAGAGGTTAGGACTGGAGGTACTGGAGGAGAGGTTAGGACTGGAGGTACTGGAGGAGAGGTTAGGACGACTGGAGGTACTGGAGGAGAGGTTAGGAGACTGGAGGTACTGGAGGAGAGGTTAGGACTGGAGGTACTGGAGGAGAGGTTAGGACTGGAGGTACTGGAGGAGAGGTTAGGACTGGAGGTACTGGAGGAGAGGTTAGGACTGGAGGTACTGGAGGAGAGGTTAGGACTGGAGGTACTGGAGGAGAGGTTAGGACTGACTGGAGGAGAGGTTAGGACTGGAGGTACTGGAGGAGAGGTTAGGACTGGAGGTACTGGAGGAGAGGTTAGGACTGGAGGTACTGGAGGAGAGGTTAGGACTGACTGGAGGTACTGGAGGAGAGGTTAGGACTGGAGGTCCTGGAGGAGAGGTTAGGACTGGAGGGACTGGAGGAGAGGTTAGGACTGGAGGTACTGGAGGAGAGGTTAGGACTGGAGGTACTGGAGGAGAGGTTAGGACTGGAGGTACTGGAGGAGAGGTTAGGACTGGAGGTACTGGAGGAGAGGTTAGGACTGACTGGAGGTACTGGAGGAGAGGTTAGGACTGGAGGTACTGGAGGAGAGGTTAGGACTGGAGGGAGGAGAGGTTAGGACTGGAGGTACTGGAGGAGAGGTTAGGACTGGAGGTACTGGAGGAGAGGTTAGGACTGGAGGTACTGGAGGAGAGGTTAGGACTGACTGGAGGTACTGGAGGAGAGGTTAGGACTGGAGGTACTGGAGGAGAGGTTAGGACTGGAGGTACTGGAGGAGAGGTTAGGACTGGAGGTACTGGAGGAGAGGTTAGGACTGGAGGTACTGGAGGAGAGGTTAGGAGACTGGAGGTACTGGAGGAGAGGTTAGGACTGGAGGTACTGGAGGAGAGGTTAGGACTGACTGGAGGTACTGGAGGAGAGGTTAGGACTGGAGGTACTGGAGGAGAGGTTAGGACTGGAGGTACTGGAGGAGAGGTTAGGACTGGAGGTACTGGAGGAGAGGTTAGGACTGGAGGTACTGGAGGAGAGGTTAGGACTGGAGGTACTGGAGGAGAGGTTAGGACTGACTGGAGGTACTGGAGGAGAGGTTAGGACTGGAGGTACTGGAGGAGAGGTTAGAGACTGGAGGTACTGGAGGAGAGGTTAGGACTGGAGGTACTGGAGGAGAGGTTAGGACTGGAGGTACTGGAGGAGAGGTTAGGACTGGAGGTACTGGAGGAGAGGTTAGGACTGGGAGGTACTGGAGGAGAGGTTAGGACTGGAGGTACTGGAGGAGAGGTTAGGACTGGAGGTACTGGAGGAGAGGTTAGGACTGGAGGTACTGGAGGAGAGGTTAGGACTGGAGGTACTGGAGGAGAGGTTAGGACTGGAGGTACTGGAGGAGAGGTTAGGACTGGAGGTACTGGAGGAGAGGTTAGGACTGGAGGTACTGGAGGAGAGGTTAGGACTGGAGGTACTGGAGGAGAGGTTAGGACTGGAGGTACTGGAGGAGAGGTTAGGACTGGAGGTACTGGAGGAGAGGTTAGGACTGGAGGTACTGGAGGAGAGGTTAGGACTGGAGGTACTGGAGGAGAGGTTAGGACTGGAGGTACTGGAGGAGAGGTTAGGACTGGAGGTACTGGAGGAGAGGTTAGGACTGAGAGGTACTGGAGGAGAGGTTAGGACTGGAGTACTGGAGGAGAGGTTAGGACTGGAGGTACTGGAGGAGAGGTTAGGACTGGAGGTACTGGAGGAGAGGTTAGGACTGGAGGTACTGGAGGAGAGGTTAGGACTGGAGGTACTGGAGGAGAGGTTAGGACTGGAGGTACTGGAGGAGAGGTTAGGACTGGGACTGGAGAGACGGAGAGGTTAGGACTGGAGGTACTGGAGGAGAGGTTAGGACTGGAGGTACTGGAGGAGAGGTTAGGACTGGAGGTACTGGAGGAGAGGTTAGGACTGGAGGTCCTGGAGGAGAGGTTAGGACTGGAGGTCCTGGAGGAGAGGTTAGGACTGGAGGTACTGGAGGAGAGGTTAGGACTGGAGGTCCTGGAGGAGAGGTTAGGACTGGAGGTACTGGAGGAGAGGTTAGGACTGGAGGTACTGGAGGAGAGGTTAGGACTGGAGGTACTGGAGGAGAGGTTAGGACTGGAGGTACTGGAGGAGAGGTTAGGACTAGAGGTACTGGAGGAGAGGTTAGGACTAGAGGTACTGGAGGAGAGGTTAGGACTGGAGGTACTGGAGGAGAGGTTAGGACATCAGGTACTGGAGGAGAGGTTAGGACTGACTGGAGGTAAGGTACTGGAGGAAAACACTGACCTATAGTAACAATGACAGTTCAGTTAACCTGTTTAGTGTTGCAGTGACAGTTCAGTGACCCTCCAAACAGTTAAACAGTTAAACAGATTAAATCACATTGATGACCAAAGAGAGGTTCACTTTAAAAATTGTAACATTATATTAAGATAACTGATCATTAATAAATATAAATAAATACATACACTGAGTATACTAACATTAAGAAAACCTTCCCTAATATTGAGTTGCCCTCAGAACCGCCTCGATTCGTCAAGGCATGGATTCTACAAGGTGTCGAAAGCGTTCCACAGGGATGCTGGCCCATGTTGACTCCAATGCTTCCCACAGTTCTGTCAAGTTGGCTGGATGTCCTTTGGGTGGTGGACCGTTATTGATACACACGGGAAACTGTTGAGCGTGAGAAACCCAGCAGCGTTGCAGTTCTTGACACAAACCGGTGCGCCTGGCACCTACTACCATACCCCGTTCAAAGGCACTTACATCTTTTGTCTTGCCCATTCACCTTCTGAATGGCACACATACACAATCCATGTCTCAAGGCTTAAAAATCCTTCTTGAACCTGTCTCCTCCCCTTCATCTACACTGATTAAAGTGGATTTAACAAGTGACATTAATAAGGGATCAAAGCTTTCACCTGGATTCACCTGGTCAGTCTATGTCATGGAAAGAGCAGGTGTCCTTAATGTTTGTACACTCAGTGTATATTTATATAAAAATATATATATAAACGCAACATGCAACAATTTCAAAGATTTTAATGAGATACAGTTCATATTAGGAAATCAGTCAATTGAAATAAATTCATTAGGCCCTAATCTTGACTGGGAATACAGATATGCATCTGTTGGTCACAGATACCTTAAGGTAGGGGCGTGGATCAGAAAACCAGTCAGTATCTGGTGTGACCATCATTATGCAGCGCGACACATCTCCTTCACATAGAGTTGATCAGGCTGTTGATTGTGACCTGTGGAAATATTGTCCCACCTCTTCAATGGGTGTGTGAAGTTGCTGGATATTGGTGGGAACTGGAACACGCTGTCGTACACGTCGATCCAGAGCATCCCAAACTTCCTCAATGGGTGACATCTGATGAGTAGGCAGGCCATGGAAGAACTGGGACATTTTCAGCTTCCAGGAATTGTGTCCAGATCTTTGCGACATGGGGCCGTGCATTATCATGCTGAAACATGAGGTGATGGCACCTGATGAATGGCACAACAATGGGCCTCAGGATCTCGTCACGATATCTCTGTGCATTCAAATTGCCGATGATAAAATGCAATTGTGCTCTGGCAACAGCTCTGGTGGACATTCCTGCAGTCAGCATGCCAATTGCACGCTCCCTGAAAACTTGAGACATCTATGGCATTGTGTTGTGTGACAAAACTGCACATTTTAGAGTGGCCTTTTATTGTCCCCAGCACAAGGTGCACCTGTGTAATGATCATGCTGTTTAATCAGCTTCTTGATATGCCACACCTGTCAGGTGGATGGATTATCTTGGCAAAGGAGAAATGCTCATTAACAGGGATGTAAACACATTTGTGCGCAACATTTGAAAGAAATAAGCTTTTTTGTGCATATGGAAAATTTCGGGGATCTTTTATTTCAGCTCATGAAACATGGGACCAACACTTTACATGTTGCGTTTATATTTGAGTTCAGTGTATATTATGTGGATTCATTTCCAACAACATGACTGTTAAATCATGACTGTTACATAGCAACATAGGAGGAAAGAGAAAAATATATACATATACATATATACATACATATATATATATATATATATATATATATATATATATATATATACTGGTACTATATATATACACAGTATATAACTAACTTGATAACTTACAGAGTTTTTGACCCAGTCAGTGTACTGTCTGAAGTATCCAACCAGGCTCCGCATGTACACATCAGTCTCCTGCAGGACAGTGGGAAGATGGTTAGAGTGGGTGGATGGGAGGATGGTTAGAGTGGGTGGGTGGGAGGATGGTTAGAGTGGGTGGGTGGGAGGATGGTTAGAGTGGGTGGGTGGGAGGATGGTTAGAGTGGGTGGGTGGGAGGATGGTTAGAGTGGGTGGGTGGGAGGATGGTTAGAGTGGGTGGGTGGGAGGATGGTTAGAGTGGGTGGGTGGGAGGATGGTTAGATGGGTGGGTGGGAGGATGGTTAGAGTGGGTGGGTGGGAGGATGGTTAGAGTGGGTGGGTGGGAGGATGGTTAGAGTGGGTGGTGGAGGATTAATAGAGTGGGTGGTGGAGTGGGATGATAGAGGGTGGGTGGAGGATGACAGAGGTGGGGTGGATATGGTTAGAGTGGTGGAGGATGGTTAGAGTGGTAAGGGAGGATGGTTAGAGTGGGTGGGTGGGAGGATGGTTAGAGTGGGTGGGTGATAGACAATAGAGTGGGTGGGTGATGACGGTTAGGAGTGGGTGGGGAGGGATGGTTAGAGTGGGTGGGTGGGAGGATGGTTAGAGTGGGTGGGTGGGAGGATGGTTAGAGTGGGTGGATGGGAGGATGGTTAGAGTGGGTGGGTGGGGGGTGGGAGGATGGTTAGAGTGGGTGGGGGTGGGAGGATGGTTAGAGTGGGTGGGTGGGAGGATGGTTAGAGTGGGTGGGTGGGAGGATGGTTAGAGTGGGTGGGTGGGAGGATGGTTAGAGTGGGTGGGTGGGAGGATGGTTAGAGTGGGTGGGTGGGAGGATGGTTAGAGTGGGTGGGTGGGAGGATGGTTAGAGTGGGTGGGTGGGGGGTGGTTAGAGTGGGTGGGTGGGAGGATGGTTAGAGTGGGTGGGTGGGGGGGTGGTTAGAGTGGGTGGGTGGGAGGATGGGGGTGTACACATCTGTCTCCTGCAGGACAATGGGAGGATGGTTAGAGTGGGTGGGTGGGAGGATGGTTAGAGTGGGTGGGTGGGGGGTGGTTAGAGTGGGTGGGTGGGAGGATGGTTAGAGTGGGTGGGTGGGAGGATGGTTAGAGTGGGTGGGTGGGAGGATGGTTAGAGTGGGTGGGTGGGAGGATGGTTAGAGTGGGTGGGTGGGAGGATGGTTAGAGTGGGGGGGGGGTGGGGGGGTGGGAGGATGGTTAGAGTGGGTGGGTGGGAGGGTGGTTAGAGTGGGTGGATGGGAGGATGGTTAGAGTGGGTGGGTGGGAGGATGGTTAGAGTGGGTGGATGGGAGGATGGTTAGAGTGGGTGGGTGGGAGGATGGTTAGAGTGGGTGGGTGGGAGGATGGTTAGAGTGGGTGGGTGGGAGGATGGTTAGAGTGGGTGGGTGGGAGGATGGTTAGAGTGGGTGGGTGGGGGGTGGTTAGAGTGGGTGGGTGGGAGGATGGTTAGAGTGGGTGGGTGGGAGGATGGTTAGAGTGGGTGGGTGGGAGGATGGTTAGAGTGGGTGGGTGGGAGGATGGTTAGAGTGGGTGAGGGATGGGGTGGGAGGATGGTTAGAGTGGGTGGGTGGGTGGGTGGGTGGGAGGATGGTTAGAGTGGGTGGGAGGATGGTTAGAGTGGGTGGGTGGGAGGATGGTTAGAGTGGGTGGGTGGGTGGGTGGGTGGGAGGATGGTTAGAGTGGGTGGGAGGATGGTTAGAGTGGGGGGTGGGTGGGGAGGATGGTTAGAGAGTGGGTGGGTGGGTGGGGGGGAGGATGGTTAGAGTGGGTGGGTGGGGGGATGGTTAGAGTGGGTGGGTGGGAGGATGGTTAGAGTGGGTGGGTGGGAGGATGGTTAGAGTGGGTGGGGGGGAGGATGGTTAGAGTGGGTGGGGAGGGGGTGTACACATCTGTCTCCTGGAGGACAATGGGAGGATGGTTAGAGTGGGTGGGTGTGTGTGTGTGTGTGTGTGTGTGTGTGTGTGTGTGTGTGTGTGTGTGTGGTGAGTGTGTTTACCTGTTTTACCACGTGTGATGCGTTGTGTGTGATGAGGTACTCTGCTGCGTCGATGGCACTAAGGACGTCAGTCACCTTCACCTGAGAGAAAAGGGAGTAAGTCTGTGTGTGTCTTTGTGTGTGTGTGTGCGTGTGTTTGTGTGTGTGTGTGTGTGTGTGTGTGTGGTGTGTGTGTGTGTGTGTGTGTGTGTGTGTGTGTGTGTGTGTGTGTCTGTGTCCGTGTGTGTGTGTGTGTGTGCGTGCGTGCGTGCGTGTTGGTGTGTGTGTGCGTGTGACGTGCGTGCGTACGTGCGTGCGTGTGTGTGTGTGTGTGTGTGTGTGTGTGTGTGTGTGTGTGTGTGTGTGTGTGTGTGTGTGTGTGTGTGTGTGTGTGTGTGTGTGTGTGTGTGTGTGTGTGTGTGTGTCCTCACTGGTAGTTCCTTGGCTGTCCTCTGCAGTAGCCGGATGCTCTGGCTCAGGGAGCTCTGGAAGAGAGGACAAGGCCATGTTTCAGATAGGTCTAGTTACTGAATCTGGATGGTAAATGCTACCAGGACAAGGTCATGTTTCAGATAGGTCTAGTTACTGAATCTGGATGGTAAATGCTGCCAGGAGAAGGCCATGTTTCAGATAGGTCTAGTTACTGAATCTGGATGGTAAATGCTGCCAGGAGAAGGCCATGTTTCAGATAGGTCTAGTTACTGAATCTGGATGGTAAATGCTACCAGGACAAGGTCATGTTTCAGATAGGTCTAGTTACTGAATCTGGATGGTAAATGCTGCCAGAGAGAAGGCCATGTTTCAGATAGGTCTAGTTACTGAATCTGGATGGTAAATGCTGCCAGGAGAAGGCCATGTTTCAGATAGGTCTAGTTACTGAATCTGGATGGTAAATGCTGCCAGGACAAGGCCATGTTTCAGATAGGTCTAGTTACTGAGTCTGGATGGATAAATGCTGCCAGGACAAGGCCATGTTTCAGATAGGTCTAGTTACTGAATCTGGATGGTAAATGCTACAGGACAAGGTCATGTTTCAGATAGGTCTAGTTACTGAATCTGGATGGTAAATGCTGCCAGGAGAAGGCCATGTTTCAGATAGGTCTAGTTACTGAATCTGGATGGTAAATGCTGCCAGGAGAAGGCCATGTTTCAGATAGGTCTAGTTACTGAATCTGGATGGTAAATGCTGCCAGGACAAGGCCATGTTTCAGATAGGTCTAGTTACTGAGTCTGGATGGTAAATGCTGCCAAGGACAAGGCCATGTTTCAGATAGGTCTAGTTACTGAATCTGGTGGGTAAATGCTACCAGGACAAGGCCATGTTTCAGATAGGTCTAGTTACTGAGTCTGGTGGATAAATGCTGCCAGGACAAGGCCATGTTTCAGATAGGTCTAGTTACTGAATCTGGATGGTAAATGCTGCCAGGACAAGGCCATGTTTCAGATAGGTCTAGTTACTGAATCTGGTGGGTAAATGCTACCAGGACAAGGGCCATGTTTCAGATAGGTCTAGTTACTGAGTCTGGTGGATAAATGCTGCCAGGAGAAGGCCATGTTTCAGATAGGTCTAGTTACTGAATCTGGATGGTAAATGCTACCAGGACAAGGTCATGTTTCAGATAGGTCTAGTTACTGAATCTGGATGGTAAATGCTGCCAGGACAAGGCCATGTTTCAGATAGGTCTAGTTACTGAATCTGGATGGTAAATGCTGCCAGGACAAGGCCATGTTTCAGATAGGTCTAGTTACTGAATCTGGTGGGTAAATGCTACCAGGACAAGGCCATGTTTCAGATAGGTCTAGTTACTGAGTCTGGTGGATAAATGCTGCCAGGACAAGGCCATGTTTCAGATAGGTCTAGTTACTGAATCTGGATGGTAAATGCTGCCAGGACAAGGCCATGTTTCAGATAGGTCTAGTTACTGAATCTGGTGGGTAAATGCTACCAGGACAAGGCCATGTTTCAGATAGGTCTAGTTACTGAGTCTGGTGGATAAATGCTGCCAGGAGAAGGCCATGTTTCAGATAGGTCTAGTTACTGAATCTGGATGGTAAATGCTACCAGGACAAGGTCATGTTTCAGATAGGTCTAGTTACTGAATCTGGATGGTAAATGCTGCCAGGACAAGGCCATGTTTCAGATAGGTCTAGTTACTGAATCTGGTGGGTAAATGCTACCAGGACAAGGCCATGTTTCAGATAGGTCTAGTTACTGAGTCTGGTGGATAAATGCTGCCAGGACAAAGCCATGTTTCAGATAGGTCTAGTTACTGAATCTGGATGGTAAATGCTGCCAGGACAAGGCCATGTTTCAGATAGGTCTAGTTACTGAATCTGGTGGGTAAATGCTACCAGGACAAGGCCATGTTTCAGATAGGTCTAGTTACTGAGTCTGGTGGATAAATGCTGCCAGGACAAGGCCATGTTTCAGATAGGTCTAGTTACTGAATCTGGATGGTAAATGCTGCCAGGACAAGGCCATGTTTCAGATAGGTCTAGTTACTGAATCTGGTGGGTAAATGCTGCCAGGAGAAGGCCATGTTTCAGATAGGTCTAGTTACTGAATCTGGTGGGTAAATGCTGCCAGGACAAGGCCATGTTTCAGATAGGTCTAGTTACTGAATCTGGTGGATAAATGCTGCCAGGAGAAGGCCATGTTTCAGATAGGTCTAGTTACTGAATCTGGATGGTAAATGCTGCCAGGACAAGGCCATGTTTCAGATAGGTCTAGTTACTGAATCTGGATGGTAAATGCTGCCAGGAGAAGGCCATGTTTCAGATAGGTCTAGTTACTGAATCTGGATGGTAAATGCTGCCAGGAGAAGGCCATGTTTCAGATAGGTCTAGTTACTGAATCTGGATGGTAAATGCTGCCAGGAGAAGGCCATGTTTCAGATAGGTCTAGTTACTGAGTCTGGTGGGTAAATGCTACCAGGAGAAGGCCATGTTTCAGATAGGTCTAGTTACTGAATCTGGATGGTAAATGCTGCCAGGAGAAGGTCATGTTTCAGATAGGTCTAGTTACTGAATCTGGATGGTAAATGCTGCCAGGACAAGGCCATGTTTCACATAGGTCTAGTTACTGAGTCTGGTGGGTAAATGCTACCAGGAGAAGGCCATGTTTCAGATAGGTCTAGTTACTGAATCTGGATGGTAAATGCTGCCAGGAGAAGGTCATGTTTCAGATAGGTCTAGTTACTGAATCTGGATGGTAAATGCTGCCAGGAGAAGGCCATGTTTCACATAGGTCTAGTTTCTGAATCTGGATGGTAAATGCTGCCAGGAGAAGGCCATGTTTCAGATAGGTCTAGTTACTGAATCTGGTGGGTAAATGCTACCAGGACAAGGCCATGTTTCAGATAGGTCTAGTTACTGAATCTGGATGGTAAATGCTGCCAGGACAAGGCCATGTTTCAGATAGGTCTAGTTACTGAATCTGGATGGTAAATGCTGCCAGGACAAGGTCATGTTTCAGATAGGTCTAGTTACTGAATCTGGATGGTAAATGCTGCCAGGACAAGGCCATGTTTCAGATAGGTCTAGTTACTGAATCTGGATGGTAAATGCTGCCAGGACAAGGCCATGTTTCAGATAGGTCTAGTTACTGAATCTGGATGGTAAATGCTGCCAGGACAAGGCCATGTTTCAGATAGGTCTAGTTACTGAGTCTGGTGGGTAAATGCTACCAGGACAAGGCCATGTTTCAGATAGGTCTAGTTACTGAGTCTGGTGGATAAATGCTGCCAGGACAAGGCCATGTTTCAGATAGGTCTAGTTACTGAATCTGGATGGTAAATGCTGCCAGGACAAGGTCATGTTTCAGATAGGTCTAGTTACTGAATCTGGATGGTAAATGCTGCCAGGACAAGGCCATGTTTCAGATAGGTCTAGTTACTGAATCTGGATGGTAAATGCTGCCAGGACAAGGCCATGTTTCAGATAGGTCTAGTTACTGAATCTGGATGGTAAATGCTGCCAGGACAAGGCCATGTTTCAGATAGGTCTAGTTACTGAGTCTGGTGGGTAAATGCTACCAGGAGAAGGCCATGTTTCAGATAGGTCTAGTTACTGAATCTGGATGGTAAATGCTGCCAGGAGAAGGCCATGTTTCAGATAGGTCTAGTTACTGAATCTGGATGGTAAATGCTGCCAGGACAAGGCCATGTTTCAGATAGGTCTAGTTACTGAATCTGGATGGTAAATGCTGCCAGGACAAGGCCATGTTTCAGATAGGTCTAGTTACTGAGTCTGGTGGGTAAATGCTGCCAGGACAAGGCCATGTTTCAGATAGGTCTAGTTACTGAATCTGGATGGTAAATGCTACCAGGACAAGGTCATGTTTCAGATAGGTCTAGTTACTGAATCTGGATGGTAAATGCTGCCAGGACAAGGCCATGTTTCAGATAGGTCTAGTTACTGAATCTGGATGGTAAATGCTGCCAGGAGAAGGCCATGTTTCAGATAGGTCTAGTTACTGAATCTGGATGGTAAATGCTGCCAGGACAAGGCCATGTTTCAGATAGGTCTAGTTACTGAATCTGGATGGTAAATGCTGCCAGGACAAGGCCATGTTTCAGATAGGTCTAGTTACTGAATCTGGATGGTAAATGCTGCCAGGACAAGGCCATGTTTCAGATAGGTCTAGTTACTGAATCTGGATGGTAAATGCTGCCAGGAGAAGGCCATGTTTCAGATAGGTCTAGTTACTGAATCTGGATGGTAAATGCTGCCAGGACAAGGCCATGTTTCAGATAGGTCTAGTTACTGAATCTGGATGGTAAATGCTGCCAGGACAAGGCCATGTTTCAGATAGGCCTAGTTACTGAATCTGGATGGTAAATGCTGCCAGGACAAGGCCATGTTTCAGATAGGTCTAGTTACTGAGTCTGGTGGGTAAATGCTACCAGGAGAAGGCCATGTTTCAGATAGGTCTAGTTACTGAATCTGGATGGTAAATGCTGCCAGGACAAGGTCATGTTTCAGATAGGTCTAGTTACTGAATCTGGATGGTAAATGCTGCCAGGACAAGGCCATGTTTCAGATAGGTCTAGTTACTGAATCTGGATGGTAAATGCTGCCAGGACAAGGTCATGTTTCAGATGGGTCTAGTTACTGAATCTGGATGGTAAATGCTGCCAGGACAAGGTCATGTTTCAGATGGGTCTAGGTCTATCTCTACAGCTATCTTGATTCTTCTTACATGTTCTACTAAAGTTGAGAAGCATTGGATTGGTGTAAACATGAGCGAGAGATAGTTTCCTTCCACCATATGTGTTTCACCAGTCTCAGTGCTATTCATTATAAATCCATTGAGATTTACTTTATCAATTAAATCTAACCTAACCTATGATCTGACCATCACCTTATGTATTACTGCCCCCTAGTGGCAAGAAGTGACATCCTAACCCCCTCCAAAGAAAATGCTCCTAGCCTCCCCTGCTGGCTTTCTGTCCCTAACACCAAAACTGAAACTAAATTATATAAAAACGAAATTGAAATATTTTTATATAACTACAATGAAAAAAGTTAATACAAATAAAATGATTATAAAAACACAAAACGATAATAACCTAACCACACACACACCATGATAACTACACACACCATGATAACCACACACACACCATGATAACTACACACACACCATGATAACCACACACACACCATGATAACTACACACACCATGATAACTACACACACACACCATGATAACTACACACACCATGATAACTACACACACACACACCATGATAACTACACACACACCATGATAACTACACACACCATGATAACTACACACACCATGATAACTACACACACCATGATAACTACACACACACCATGATAACTACACACACACCATGATAACTACACACACCATGATAACTACACACACCATGATAACCACACACACACCATGATAACTACACACACACACCATGATAACTACACACACCATGATAACTACACACACCATGATAACTACACACACACCATGATAACTACACACACACACCATGATAACTACACACACCATGATAACTACACACACACACCATGATAACTACACACACCATGATAACTACACACACACCATGATAACTACACACACCATGATAACTACACACACCATGATAACTACACACACACACCATGATAACTACACACACCATGATAACTACACACACACCATGATAACTACACACACCATGATAACTACACACACACCATGATAACTACACACACACCATGATAACTACACACACCATGATAACTACACACACACACCATGATAACTACACACACCATGATAACTAACACACCATGATAACTACACACACACCATGATAACTACACACACACCATGATAACTACACACACATGATAACTACACAACACACATGATAACTAACACACACACCATGATAACATACACACACCATGATAACTACACACCATGATAACTAAAACACACACACACCATGATAACTACACACACCATGATAACTAACACACACCATGATAACTACACACACCATGATAACTACACACACCATGATAACTACACACACACACCATGATAACTACACACACACCATGATAACTACACACACCACGATAACTACACACACCATGATAACTACACACACCATGATAACTACACACACACACCATGATAACTAACACACACCATGATAACTACACACACCATGATAACTACACACACACACCATGATAACTACACACACACACCATGATAACTACACACACAACACACCAGATAACTAAACACACACCATGATAACTACACACACACCATGATACTACACACCATGATAACTAACACACACACACCATGATAACTACACACACACACCATGATAACTACACACACACACCATGATAACTACACACACACCATGATAACTACACACACACCATGATAACTACACACACACACATGATAACTACACACACACACCATGATAACTACACACACACACACCATGATAACTACACACACACACCATGATAACTACACACACACACCATGATAACTACACACACACACCATGATAACTACACACACCACGATAACTACACACACACACCATGATAACTACACACACACACCATGATAACTACACACACCACGATAACTACACACACACCATGATAACTACACACACACACCATGATAACTACACACACCACGATAACTACACACACACACCATGATAACTACACACACCACGATAACTACACACACACACCATGATAACTACACACACCATGATAACTACACACACACACCATGATAACTACACACACCATGATAACTACACACACACCATGATAACTACACACACCATGATAACTACACACACACACACACACGCCATTTCATTTTTCTCACACAAATACACAACGTTGTGCAGAACAACAACATTACAACACACACATAGTACCACAGAGTATTACAACACATATATATATATATATATATATATACACATATATACACACACACACACAGTGCCTTCAGAAAGTATACACATTTAGTTGACAGCCTGAATTCTAAATGGATTCCACCCATCTATACACAACACCCCATAATGACAAAGTGAAAACAATGTTTGTAAATTTATTGAAAATGAAATACAGAAATATCTCATTTCCATAAGTATTCAGCTCCCTGAGTCAATACTTTGTAGAAGCACCTTTGGCAGCGATTACAGCTGTGAGTCTTTCTGGGTAAGTCTCTAAGAGCTTTGAACACCTGGATTGTACAACATTTGCCCATTATAATTTTCAAAATTCTTCAAGTTCTGTCAAATTAGTTGTTGATCATTGCTAGACAACCATTTTCAGGTCTTTCCATAGATTTTCAAGTACATTTAAGTCAAAACTGTAACTCTGCTACTCAGGAACATTCACTGTCTTCTTAATAAGCAACTCCAGTGTAGATTTGACCTTTTGTTTTAAGTTATTGTCCTGCTGAAAGGTGAATTCATCTCCCAGTGTCTGGTGGAAAGCAGACTGAACCAGGGTTTCCTCTAGTCTCCCAGTGTCTGGTGGAAAGCAGACTGAACCAGGGTTTCCTCTAGTCTCCCAGTGTCTGGTGGAAAGCAGACTGAACCAGGGTTTCCTCTAGTCTCCCAGTGTCTGGTGGAGGAAAGCAGATGAACCAGGGTTTCCTCTAGGATTTTGCCTGGGCTTAGCTCCATTACGTTTATTTTATCCTGAAAAAAACTCCCCGTCGTTAATGATGACAAGCATACCCATAACATGATGCAGCCACCACTATGCTTGAACATATGGAGAGTGATACTCAGTAATGTGTTGTATTGGATTTTCCCCAAACATAAACACTTTGTATTCAGGACAAAAAGTTAATTGCTTTGCCACATTTCTTGCAGTATTACTTTAGTGCCATGTTACAAACAGGATGCACGTTTTGGAAAATTGTTATTCTGTACAGTCTTCCTTCTTTTCACTCTGTCAATTAGTATTGTGGAGTAATTGCAAATGTTGTTGATTCATCCTCAGTTTTTTCCGATCACAGCCAATAATCTCTATAAAAGTGACCATTGGCCTCATGGTGAAATCGTGGAAAGGTTTCCCTTCCTCTCCGGCAACTGAGTTAGGAAGGACGCCTGTATCTTCGAGAGGACTGGGTGTATTGATACACCATTCAAAGTGTAATTAACAACATAACCATGCTCAAAGGGATATTCAATGTCTGCTTTTTTTTATTTTTACCCATCTACCAATAGGTGCCCTTCTCGAGGCATTGGAAAACCTCCCTGGTCTTTTGTGGTTGGAATCTGTGCTTGAAATTCACTGCTCGACGCGATGGAGCTTATGTTGTGTTCTTATGACTACACAAACAGTAGTAATGATACTTGAAACAGAGATAACGTTTACATGACTTTATCGTTCAAAGTAAAGTTCAAGCACAGAACATTCATGCACAGGCGCAGTACTCAATCAGTATCAATGCTCTAGGTTCCACGGTTACAACATAAAGTAGTGCCTAGTATAAATGCTATAGAATGGTATCACATTATATCATACATAACACCTTACAGATACACCACATTACCACAAGTATGTGGACACCTGCTCGTCGAACATCTCATTCCAAAATCATGGGCATTAGCATGGAGTTGGTCCCCCCTTTGCTGCTATAACAGCCTCCACTCTTCTGGGAAGACTTTCCACTAGATGTTGGAACATTGCTGCAGGGACTTGCTTCCATTCAGCCACAAGAGCATTAGTGAGGTCGGGGCACTGATGTTGGGCGATTAGGCCTGGCTCAAAGTCGGCGTTCCAATGCATCCCAAAGTTGTTCGATGGGGTTGAGGGCAGGGCTCTGTGCAGGCCAGACAAGTTCTTCCACACCGATCTCGACAAACCATTTCTGTATGGACCTCGCTTTGTGCACGGGGGCATTGTCATGCTGAAACAAGAAAGGGCCTTCCCCAAACTGTTGCCACAAAGTTGGAAGCACAGAATCGTCTAGAATGTCATTGTATGCTGTATCGTTAAGATTTCCCTTCACTGGAACTAAGGGGGCTTTGCCCGAACCATGAAAAAACAGCCCCAGACCATTATTCCTCCTCCACCAAACTTTATAGTTGTCACTTTGCATTTGGGCAGGTAGCGTTCTCCTTGCATCCGCCAAACCCAGATTTGTCCGTCAGACTGCCAGACGGTGAAGCGTGATTCATCACTCCAGAGAACGTGTTTCCACTGCTCCAGAGTCCAATGGCGGCGAGCTTACACCACTCCAGCCGACGCTTGGCATTGCGCATGGTGATCTTAGGCTTGTGTGCGGCTGCTCGGCCATGGAAACCCATTTCATGAAGCTCCAGATGAACAGTTCTTGTGCTGACGTTGCTTCCAGAGGCAGTTTGGAACTCGGTAGTGAGTGTTGCAACCGAGAACAGATGATGTTTATGCTGCGCGCTTCAGCACTCGGCGGTCCCGTTCTGTGAGCTTGTGTGGCCTACCACTGCGCGGCTGAGCCGTTGTTGCTCCTAGAAGTTTTCACTTCACAAAAACATTCTACTGCCAATGCTTGTCTATGGAGATTGCATGGCTGTGTGCTCGATTTTATACACCTGTCAGCAACGGGTGTGGCTGAAATAGCCGAATCCACTAATTTGAAGGGGTGTCCACATACTTTTGTATATATAGTGTAATTGTGTGGGGTAACAGAGATGAGGTAGTCGTTCAAAAATCATGTTAAACACTATTATTGCACACATAGTGAGTCCATGAAACTTATTATGTGACTTGTTAAGCAAATTGTTCCTCCTGAACCACCATAACAAAGGGGTTGAATACTTATTAACTCAAGACATATCAAATCAAATCAAATGTTATTTGTCACATGCACCAAATACAACAGGTGTGGACCTTACAGTGAAATGCTTACTTACAAGCCCTTAACCAACAATGCAGTTTTAAGTAA
>NW_025534158.1:95000-102500 GCF_020615455.1 Coregonus clupeaformis
GTTATAATGTTAAAGGGTCTGTCTATATAATGTTAAAGGGTTATAATGTTAAAGGATTATAATGTTAAAGGGTTATAATGTTAAAGGGTTATAATGTTAAAGGGTTATAATGTTAAAGGATTATAATGTTAAAGGGTTATAATGTTAAAGGGTTATAATGTTAAAGGATTATAATGTTAAAGGGTCTGTCTATATAATGTTAAAGGGTTATAATGTTAAAGGATTATAATGTTAAAGGTTATAATGTTAAAGGGTTATAATGTTAAAGGGATTATAATGTTAAAGGGTTATAATGTTAAAGGGTTATAATGTTAAAGGGATATATAATGTTAAAGGGTCTGTCTATATAATGTTAAAGGATTATAATGTTAAAGGGTTATAATGTTAAAGGATTATAATGTTAAAGGGTTATAATGTTAAAGGGTTATAATGTTAAAGGGTCTGTCTATATAATGTTAAAGGATTATAATGTTAAAGGGTTATAATGTTAAAGGATTATAATGTTAAAGGGTTATAATGTTAAAGGGTTATAATGTTAAAGGATCTGTCTATATAATGTTAGGGGCTATGGTTTAGGGTCTGGGGGTTAGGGTCTAGGGGGTAGGGGGTAGGGGGGTAGGGGTTAGGGTCTAGGGGGTAGGGTCTAGGGGTAGGGTCTAGGGATAGGGTCTAGGGGGTAGGGGTCTAGGGTCTAGGGGTAGGGGGTAGGGGGTGGGGAGGTAGGGTCTAGGGGGTAGGGTCCAGGGGGTAGGGAGGGTAGGGGGTAGGGGTCAGGGTCTAGGGGTAGGGTCTAGGGGTTAGGGGTAGGGGGCAGGGTCTAGGGAGCAGGGGGGTAGGGGGTAGGGTCTAGGGGGATAGGGGTAGGGGGTAGGGTCCAGGGGTAGGGGCAGGGGGTAGGGGTCTAGGGTTAGGGTCTAGGGGTTAGGGTCTAGGGGGTTAGGGTCTAGGGGGTAGGGTCTAGGGGGTAGGGGTCTAGGGGTAGGTCTAGGGGGTAGGGTCTAGGGGTAGGGGCTAGGGTAGGGTCTAGGGGGAGGGTCTAGGGGTAGGGGCTAGGGCGGTCTAGGGGGTAGGGTAGGGTCTAGGGGGTAGGGGGTAGGGGGTAGGGTCTAGGGGGTAGGGGGGTAGGGGGGGTGGGGTAGGGGTAGGGGGTAGGGGTAGGGTGTAGGGAGTAGGGCAGGGTAGGGGTAGGGTCTAGGGGGTAGGGGGGTAGGGTCTAGGGGGGCAGGGTCTAGGGGGTAGGGGGTAGGGTCTAGGGGGTAGGGTCTAGGGGGTAAGGGTCTAGGGGGTAGGGGGTAGGGTCTAGGGGGTAGGGGTCTAGGGGGTAGGGTCTAGGGGTAGGGGGTAGGGTCTAGGGGGTAGGGGGTAGGGGGTAGGGTAGGGGGTAGGGGGATAGGGTCTAGGGGGTAGGGTAGGGTCTAGGGGTAGGGGTGAGTCTAGGGTAGGGTCTACGGGGTAGGGTCTAGGGCGTAGGGGGTAGGGTTTAGGGGGTAGGAACTAGGGGTTAGGGTCTAGGGGTAGGGTCTAGGGGTTAGGGGGTTAGGGGTTAGGGTCTAGGGGTTAGGGGACTCACCAGAAGGTCAGCCTGGGCCTCCAGCTCGTTGGAAAACGACAGCAGATCCACCAGAGTCACACCTTTATTCACCTACACACACACACACACACACACACACACACACACACACACACACACACACACACACACACACACACACACACACACACACACACACACACACACACACAAAGAGTCAGGGGTTAGGGGTCAGGGTTTAGTGGTTAGAGGTCAGGGGTTAGGGGTCAGGGTTTAGTGGTTAGAGGTCAGGGGTTAGAGGTCAGGGTTTAGTGGTTAGAGGTCAGGGGTTAGTGGTTAGAGGTCAGGGTTTAGTGGTTAGAGGTCAGGGGTTAGGGGTCAGGGTTTAGTGGTTAGAGGTCAGGGGTTAGTGGTTAGAGGTCAGGGGTTAGGGGTCAGGGTTTAGTGGTTAGAGGTCAGGGGTTAGGGGTCAGGGTTTAGTGGTTAGAGGTCAGGGGTTAGGGGTTAGGGGTCAGGGTTTAGTGGTTAGAGGTCAGGGGTTAGTGGTTAGAGGTCAGGGTTTAGGGGTCAGGGTTTAGTGGTTAGAGGTCAGGGGTTAGGGGTCAGGGGTCAGTGGTTAGAGGTCAGTGGTTAGAGGTCAGGGGTTAGTGGTTAGAGGTCAGGGTTTAGGGGTCAGGGTTTAGTGGTTAGTGGTCAGGGGTTAGGGGTCAGGGTTTAGTGGTTAGAGGTCAGGGTTTAGGGCTCAGGGATTAGTGGTTAGTGGTCAGGGGTTAGGGGTCAGGGTTTAGTGGTTAGAGGTCAGGGGTTAGGGGTCAGGGGTCAGTGGTTAGGGGTCAGGGTTTAGTGGTTAGAGGTCAGGGTTTAGTGGTTAGAGGTCAGGGTTCAGTGGTTAGAGGTCAGGGGTTTAGTGGTTAGAGGTCAGGGGTTAGTGGTTAGAGGTCAGGGTTCAGGGGTTAGAGGTCAGGGGTTAGAGGTCAGGGGTTAGGGGTCAGGGTTTAGTGGTTAGAGGTCAGGGGTTAGAGGTCAGGGGTTAGGGGTCAGGGTTTAGTGGTTAGAGGTCAGGGGTTAGGAGGTCAGGGGTTAGGGGTCAGGGTTAGGGTTAGGTTAGTGGTTAGAGGTCAGGGGTTAGGGTTAGAGGTCAGGGTTAGGGGTCAGGGTTTAGTGGTTAGAGGTCAGGGTTAGGGGTCAGGGTTAGGGTGGGTTAGGGGCCAGGGTTTAGAGGTCAGGGGTCAGGGTTAGGGGTCAGGGTTTAGTGGTTAGAGGTCAGGGGTTAGGGGTCAGGGTTTAGTGGTAGGAGAGGGTTAGAGGTCAGTTATGGGGTCAGGGTAGGGTCAGGGTTTAGGGGTCAGGGTTAGTGGTTAGAGGTCAGGGTTAGTGGTCAGAGGTAGTGGGTAGGGGTTAGAGGTTAGGGGTCAGGGGTTAGGGTTTAGGTCATGGGTTAGAGGTCAGGGGTTAGGGGTCAGGGTTTAGTGGTTAGAGGTCAGGGGTTAGGGGTTAGAGGTCAGGGGTTAGGGTGGGTCAGGGTTAGTGGTTGGCAGAGGTCAGGGGTTAGGGGTCAGGGTTTAGTGGTTAGAGGTCAGGGTTAGAGGTTAGAGGTCAGGGGTTAGAGGTCAGAGGTCAGGGTTAGGGGTCAGGGTTTAGTGGTTAGAGGTCAGGGTTAGGGGTCAGGGGTTTAGTGGTTAGGGGTCAGGGGTTAGTGGTTAGAGGTCAGGGGTTAGGGGTTAGAGGTCAGGGGTTAGTGGTTAGGGGTCAGGGTTTAGTGGTTAGAGGTCAGGGGTAGGGGTCAGGGTTAGGGGTCAGGGTTTAGTGGTTAGGAGGTCAGGGGTTAGAGGTCAGGGTCAGGGGTTAGGGGTCAGGGCGTAGGTTTAGTGGTTAGTAGGGGTCAGGGTTTAGTGGTTAGGGGTTTAGGGGTCAGGGGTTAGTGGTTAGAGGTCAGGGGTTAGAGGTTAGAGGTCAGGGGTTAGGGGTCAGGGTTTAGTGGTTAGAGGTCAGGGGGTTAGTGGTTAGAGGTCAGGGTTAGAGGTTAGAGGTCAGGGGTTAGGGGTAGTGGTTAGGGTAGGGGTCAGGGGTTAGTGGTTAGAGGTCAGGGTTAGAGGGTTAGGGGTCAGGGTTTAGTGGTTAGAGGTCAGGGGTTAGTGGTTAGAGGTCAGGGTTAGGGTTAGGGTTAGAGGTCAGGGTTAGAGGTCAGGGTTAGAGGGTCAGGGGTTAGTGGGTTAGGGGTCAGGGTTTAGAGTTAGAGGTCGGGGCAGGGTTAGTGGTTAGAGGTCAGGGGTTGGGTCGGGTTAGTGGTTAGAGGTCAGAGGGTTAGTGAGGTTAGAGGTCAGGGTAGGGGTCAGGGGTTAGGGAGGGTCAGGGTTTAGTGGTTAGAGGTCAGGGGTTTAGTGGTTAGAGGTCAGGGGTTAGGGGTCAGGGTTTAGTGGTTAGAGGTCAGGGGTTAGTGGTTAGAGGTCAGGGTTCAGGGGTTAGAGGTCAGGGGTTAGGGTCAGGGGTTAGGGGTCAGGGTTTAGTGGTTAGAGGTCAGGGGTTAGAGGTCAGGGGTTAGGGGTCAGGGTTTAGTGGTTAGAGGTCAGGGGTTAGAGGTCAGGGGTTAGGGGTCAGGGTTTAGTGGTTAGAGGTCAGGGGTCAGGGTTTAGGGTTAGAGGTCAGGGTTAGGCAGGTTTAGTGGTTAGGGGTCAGGGTTTAGTGGTTAGGGGTCAGGGGTTAGGGGTCAGGGTTTAGTGGTTAGGGGTCAGGGGTTAGGGGTCAGGGGTTAGTGGTTAGGGGTCAGGGTTAGTGGTTAGAGGTCAGGGGTTAGGGGTTAGAGGTCAGGGGTTAGGGGTCAGGGGTTAGGGGTCAGGGTTTAGTGGTTAGAGGTCAGGGGTTAGAGGTTAGAGGTCAGGGGTTAGGGGTCAGGGGTTAGGGGTCAGGGGTTAGTGGTTAGAGGTCAGGGGTTAGGGGTCAGGGTTTAGTGGTTAGAGGTCAGGGGTTAGAGGTTAGGGGTCAGGGGTTAGGGGTCAGGGGTTAGTGGTTAGAGGTCAGGGGTTAGAGGTTAGAGGTCAGGGTTTAGGGTTAGAGGTCAGGGGTTAGGGTCAGAGGTCAGGGGTTAGTGGTTAGAGGTCAGGGGTTAGTGGTTAGAGGTCAGGGTTTAGTGGTTAGAGGTCAGGGGTTAGGGGTCAGGGGTTAGGGGTCAGGGGTTAGTGGTTAGAGGTCAGGGGTTAGAGGTCAGGGTTTAGTGGTTAGTCAGGGTTAGGAGGGTTTAGTGGTTAGGGGTCAGTGGGTTAGAGGTCAGGGTTTAGTGGTTAGAGGTTAGTGGTTAGAGGTCAGGGTTTAGTGGTTAGAGGTCAGGGGTTAGGGGTTAGGGTTAGGGGTCAGGGTTTAGTGGTTAGAGGTCAGGGGTTAGAGGTCAGGGGTTAGGGGTCAGGGTTTAGTGGTTAGAGGTCAGGGGTTAGGGGTCAGGGTTTAGTGGTTAGAGGTCAGGGGTTAGGGGTCAGGGGTTAGTGGTTAGGGGTCAGGGGTCAGTGGTTAGAGGTCAGGGGTTAGGGGTCAGTGGTTAGGGGTCAGGGTTTAGTGGTTAGAGGGTCAGGGGTTAGGGGTCAGGGTTTAGTGGTTAGAGGTCAGGTAGGGTCAGGGTTAGTAGGGGTCAGTGGTTAGAGGTCAGGGGTTTAGGGGTCAGTGGTTAGAGGTCTAGTGGTTAGAGGTCAGGGGTCAGTAGGGTAGAGGTCAGGGGTTAGGGGTCAGGGTTTAGTGGTTAGAGGTCAGGGGTTAGTGGTCAGGGGTTAGGGGTTAGAGGTCAGGGGTCATACCTCTGCCAGGTAAGCATCATAGCTAATATCTCCTATCCCAGCGGTAGAGAAGGTTAGCAGGTTATCTCTTCCATCCTGCTCCAGTAACACCATACTCTGGAGGTCGATGCTCACACCTTCTAACACCTTCACCAGGTCCTTGTTAAACTGACACACACACACACACACACACACACACACACACACACACAGACACACATAGACACACACACACACACACAGACACACACACACACACTGTTATGAGTGGTAGGTTGTGTAACAGTTATAGGACTGACTAGTTCAACCCTTTCCCTTGAACAATAATGGCAAAACTGCAATAGACACACACACACACACTCACACACACACCCACCCAGACACACCCAGACCCTGACGTACCACGGTTGTGTTGAGGAATGTGTTGACGTTGAACATGGTCTCCAGCTGCAGAGCATGGTACAGGCCGTTGTTATCATAGCAGTCCCTACACACAGACACACACAGTTAGGTCCCACTGGCTAAAAAAGGGTTCAATCAATGTTGTTTCAACAGGATTTCCACCAAAACATTATATGTGATGACGCTCAATCAACGTGGAAGACTGATTGGATTTTCAAAATGTCATCGCTAACCACTTTTCCATCCAACCGGATAAATGACCGGACGCATGAAAAAGGTCATGACTGGGCTGATGGAAAAGGTCATGACTGGGCTGATGGAAAAGGTCAAGACTGGGCTGATGGAAAAGGTCATGACTGGGCTGATGGAAAAGGTCATGACTGGGCTGATGGAAAAGGTCAAGACTGGGCTGATGGAAAAGGTCATGACTGGGCTGATGGAAAAGGTCATGACTGGGCTGATGGAAAAGGTCATGACTGGGCTGATGGAAAAGGTCATGACTGGGCTGATGGAAAAGGTCATGACTGGGCTGATGGAAAAGGTCATGACTGGGCTGATGGAAAAGGTCACGACTGGGCTGATGGATAAATGACCTGACGCATGAAAAAGGTCATGACTGGGCTGATGGAAAAGGTCATGACTGGGCTGATGGAAAAGGTCATGACTGGGCTGATGGAAAAGGTCGTGACTGGGCTGATGGAAAAGGTCATGACTGGGCTGATGGAAAAGGTCATGACTGGGCTGATGGAAAAGGTCATGACTGGGCTGATGGAAAAGGTCATGACTGGGCTGATGGAAAAGGTCATGACTGGGCTGATGGATAAATGACCTGACGCATGAAAAAGGTCATGACTGGGCTGATGGAAAAGGTCATGACTGGGCTGATGGAAAAGGTCATGACTGGGCTGATGGAACAGGTCATGACTGGGCTGATGGAAAAGGTCATGACTGGGCTGATGGAAAAGGTCATGACTGGGCTGATGGAAAAGGTCATGACTGGGCTGATGGAAAAGGTCATGACTGGGCTGATGGAAAAGGTCATGACTGGGCTGATGGATAAATGACCGGACGCATGAAAAAGGTCATGACTGGGCTGATGGATAAATGACCTGACACATGAAAAAGGTCATGACTGGGCTGATGGATAAATGACCTGACGCATGAAAAAGGTCATGACTGGGCTGATGGAAAAGGTCATGACTGGGCTGATGGAAAAGGTCATGACTGGGCTGATGGATAAATGACCGGACGCATGAAAAAGGTCATGACTGGGCTGATGGATAAATGACCTGACACATGAAAAAGGTCATGACTGGGCTGATGGATAAATGACCTGACGCATGAAAAAGGTCATGACTGGGCTGATGGAAAAGGTCATGACTGGGCTGATGGAAAAGGTCATGACTGGGCTGATGGATAAATGACCTGACGCATGAAAAAGGTAATGACTGGGCTGATGGATAAATGACCCGACGCATGAAAAAGGTCATGACTGGGCTGATGGAAAAGGTCATGACTGGGCTGATGGATAAATGACCGGACGCATGGAAAAGGTCATGAATGGGCTGATGGAAAAGGTCATGACTGGGCTGATGGAAAAGGTCGCGACTGGGCTGATGGAAAAGGTCGCGACTGGGCTGATGGAAAAGGTCGCGACTGGGCTGATGGAAAAGGTCGCGACTGGGCTGATGGAAAAGGTCATGACTGGGCTGATGGAAAAGGTCATGACTGGGCTGATGGAAAAGGTCGCGACTGGGCTGATGGAAAAAGGTCATGACTGGGCTGATGGAAAAGGTCATGACTGGG
>NW_025534158.1:120000-177500 GCF_020615455.1 Coregonus clupeaformis
ACTGGAGACCAGTCTGCTAGCCACAGAGGCCCTATTAAATAGTGACACAACACTGGAGACCAGTCTGCTAGCCACAGAGGCCCTATTAAATAGTGACACAACACTGGAGACCAGTCTGCTAGCCAGAGGCCCTATTAAATAGTGACAACACTGGAGACCAGTCTGCTAGCCACAGAGGCCCTATTAAATAGTGACACAACACTGGAGACCAGTCTGCTAGCCAGAGGCCCTATTAAATAGTGACAACACTGGAGACCAGTCTGCTAGCCACAGAGGCCCTATTAAATAGTGACACAACACTGGAGACCAGTCTGCTAGCCAGAGGCCCTATTAAATAGTGACAACACTGGAGACCAGTCTGCTAGCCACAGAGGCCCTATTAAATAGTGACAACACTGGAGACCAGTCTGCTAGCCAGAGGCCCTATTAAATAGTGACAACACTGGAGACCAGTCTGCTAGCCAGAGGCCCTATTAAATAGTGACACAACACTGGAGACCAGTCTGCTAGCCAGAGGCCCTATTAAATAGTGACACAACACTGGAGACCAGTCTGCTAGCCAGAGGCCCTATTAAATAGTGACAACACTGGAGACCAGTCTGCTAGCCAGAGGCCCTATTAAATAGTGACAACACTGGAGACCAGTCTGCTAGCCAGAGGCCCTATTAAATAGTGACACAACACTGGAGACCAGTCTGCTAGCCAGAGGCCCTATTAAATAGTGACAACACTGGAGACCAGTCTGCTAGCCAGAGGCCCTATTAAATAGTGACACAACACTGGAGACCAGTCTGCTAGCCACAGAGGCCCTATTAAATAGTGACAACACTGGAGACCAGTCTGCTAGCCAGAGGCCCTATTAAATAGTGACACAACACTGGAGACCAGTCTGCTAGCCACAGAGGCCCTATTAAATAGTGACACAACACTGGAGACCAGTCTGCTAGCCACAGAGGCCCTATTAAATAGTGACACAACACTGGAGACCAGTCTGCTAGCCAGAGGCCCTATTAAATAGTGACAACACTGGAGACCAGTCTGCTAGCCACAGAGGCCCTATTAAATAGTGACAACACTGGAGACCAGTCTGCTAGCCACAGAGGCCCTATTAAATAGTGACACAACACTGGAGACCAGTCTGCTAGCCACAGAGGCCCTATTAAATAGTGACAACACTGGAGACCAGTCTGCTAGCCAGAGGCCCTATTAAATAGTGACACAACACTGGAGACCAGTCTGCTAGCCACAGAGGCCCTATTAAATAGTGACACAACACTGGAGACCAGTCTGCTAGCCACAGAGGCCCTATTAAATAGTGACACAACACTGGAGACCAGTCTGCTAGCCACAGAGGCCCTATTAAATAGTGACAACACTGGAGACCAGTCTGCTAGCCAGAGGCCCTATTAAATAGTGACAACACTGGAGACCAGTCTGCTAGCCAGAGGCCCTATTAAATAGTGACACAACACTGGAGACCAGTCTGCTAGCCAGAGGCCCTATTAAATAGTGACAACACTGGAGACCAGTCTGCTAGCCACAGAGGCCCTATTAAATAGTGACAACACTGGAGACCAGTCTGCTAGCCAGAGGCCCTATTAAATAGTGACAACACTGGAGACCAGTCTGCTAGCCACAGAGGCCCTATTAAATAGTGAACAACACTGGAGACCAGTCTGCTAGCCAGAGGCCCTATTAAATAGTGACACAACACTGGAGACCAGTCTGCTAGCCAGAGGCCCTATTAAATAGTGACAACACTGGAGACCAGTCTGCTAGCCACAGAGGCCCTATTAAATAGTGACAACACTGGAGACCAGTCTGCTAGCCAGAGGCCCTATTAAATAGTGACACAACACTGGAGACCAGTCTGCTAGCCAGAGGCCCTATTAAATAGTGACACAACACTGGAGACCAGTCTGCTAGCCAGAGGCCCTATTAAATAGTGACAACACTGGAGACCAGTCTGCTAGCCACAGAGGCCCTATTAAATAGTGACAACACTGGAGACCAGTCTGCTAGCCACAGAGGCCCTATTAAATAGTGACAACACTGGAGACCAGTCTGCTAGCCAGAGGCCCTATTAAATAGTGACAACACTGGAGACCAGTCTGCTAGCCACAGAGGCCCTATTAAATAGTGACAACACTGGAGACCAGTCTGCTAGCCACAGAGGCCCTATTAAATAGTGACAACACTGGAGACCAGTCTGCTAGCCACAGAGGCCCTATTAAATAGTGACACAACACTGGAGACCAGTCTGCTAGCCAGAGGCCCTATTAAATAGTGACAACACTGGAGACCAGTCTGCTAGCCAGAGGCCCTATTAAATAGTGACACAACACTGGAGACCAGTCTGCTAGCCAGAGGCCCTATTAAATAGTGACAACACTGGAGACCAGTCTGCTAGCCACAGAGGCCCTATTAAATAGTGACAACACTGGAGACCAGTCTGCTAGCCAGAGGCCCTATTAAATAGTGACACAACACTGGAGACCAGTCTGCTAGCCAGAGGCCCTATTAAATAGTGACACAACACTGGAGACCAGTCTGCTAGCCACAGAGGCCCTATTAAATAGTGACAACACTGGAGACCAGTCTGCTAGCCAGAGGCCCTATTAAATAGTGACACAACACTGGAGACCAGTCTGCTAGCCAGAGGCCCTATTAAATAGTGACACAACACTGGAGACCAGTCTGCTAGCCACAGGCCCTATTAAATAGTGACAACACTGGAGACCAGTCTGCTAGCCACAGAGGCCCTATTAAATAGTGACACAACACTGGAGACCAGTCTGCTAGCCAGAGGCCCTATTAAATAGTGACAACACTGGAGACCAGTCTGCTAGCCAGAGGCCCTATTAAATAGTGACAACACTGGAGACCAGTCTGCTAGCCAGAGGCCCTATTAAATAGTGACACAACACTGGAGACCAGTCTGCTAGCCACAGAGGCCCTATTAAATAGTGACAACACTGGAGACCAGTCTGCTAGCCAGAGGCCCTTGTCACGATCGCCTATGAAATACGACCTAAGCGCAGCGTTGGGAGTGAACATGACTTTAATGTTGAAATAACGACAAAACAAAACACGATCCGTAACGTCCTCAGTACATAGACTGGAACATAGAACAAAACCCACAACCCCCAACGGAAAACAAACAGATTAAATATGGCTCCCAATCAGAGATAACGAGCCGACAGCTGACACTCGTTACCTCCGATTGGGAGTCACTTGACCAAACACATAGAAATACACCCAAAAGAATGAACAACCCTGGCTCAATATTCCAGAGTCCCGGAGCCAGGGCGTTACAGTGACTCCTCAAAGGCGCGGACCGCGACCGCAGCCTCAACAAGGGCTACACAAGGGAGGGCTGGGTGGGCACACCTCCTCGGCGGCGGCTCGGCTCCGGCTCCGGCCCTGATCCCCACTCCCTCTCCAACCCCCCAAAGTACCCCCGGTCCTGTCTAGCCCCGCTGGCCGTGAGCCGGACTGACGACACGCGCCCTGGCTTGGTGCGTGGAACAGGAATGGGCCTTACCAGGCTGACGACTCGCCCCCTGGCTTGGTGCGAGTGGCAGGAACAGGCCGGGCCGGGCTGGCGACGCGCACCGTATCCCTGGTGCGAGTGGCATGAACAGGCCGGGTCGGGCTGGCGACGCGCACCGTATCCCTGGTGCGAGTGGCCGGAACAGGCCGGGCCGGGCTGGCGACGTGCACCGTATCCCCGGTGCGAGTGGCCGAACAGGCCGGGTCGGGCTGGCGACGCGCACCGTATCCCTGGATGCGAGTGCCCGGAACAGGCCGGGCAGGGGCTGTCGACGCACACCGTATCCTTGGTGCGTGGAGCAGGAACAGGCCGGGCAGGGCTGTCGACGCACACCGTATCCTGGTGCGTGGAGCAGGGACAGGCCGGGCAGGGCTGGTCGACGCACACCGTATCCTTGGTGCGTGGAGCAGGGACAGGCCGGGCAGGGCTGTCGACGCACACCGTATCCTTGGTGCGTGGAGCAGGGACAGGCCGGGCAGGACTGTCGACGCACACCGTATCCTTGGTGCGTGGAGCAGGGACAGGCCGGGCTGGGCTGGCAAAACGCACCACAGACTTGGTGCGGGGCGCAGGAACAGGCCGAGCTGGGCTGGCGACGCACCCCGTAGGCTTGGTGCGTTGAGCAGGGACAGACAGAACCGCACTGGGGACACACCCCCTGGCCCTACACGGGGATCAGGAACGGGCCGGACCGGACTGGAAACACCCCCCAGTACCTCTCGCCGTGCCTCCACACTTTCCATCCCCTTCGTAACCAGTGGCCCCCTTAAACTGGCGGCCATATCTGCCAACCTCTTGCACTCCTCCGGGCCGTACACCTTCTGCCCCGACGTCGTGAGCCCCCCCCTAAAAAATTTCTGGGGGTCTCTCCTCTCGGTGGACCAGGCCTCCATAGTCCTCTCTCCCAACCTTCGCTCTTCTGGCTCCACCACTCGTTATCCAACTGCTGCTTGGTCTCGTTGTGGTGGGTTTTTCTGTCACGATCGCATGAAATACGACCAAAGCGCAGCGTTGGGAGGAACATGACTTTAATGTTGAAATAACGACAAAACAAAACACGATCCGTAACGTCCTCAGTACATAGACTGAACATAGAACAAAAACCCACAACCCCCAACGGAAAACAAACAGATTAAATATGGCTCCCAATCAGAGATAACGAGCCGACAGCTGACACTCGTTACCTCCGATTGGGAGTCACTTGACCAAACACATAGAAATACACCCAAAAGAATGAACAACCCTGGCTCAATATTCAGAGTCCCGGAGCCAGGGCGTTACAGCCCTATTAAATAGTGACAACACTGGAGACCAGTCTGCTAGCCAGAGGCCCTATTAAATAGTGACACAACACTGGAGACCAGTCTGCTAGCACAGAGGCCCTATTAAATAGTGACAACACTGGAGACCAGTCTGCTAGCCAGAGGCCCTATTAAATAGTGACACAACACTGGAGACCAGTCTGCTAGCCAGAGGCCCTATTAAATAGTGACACAACACTGGAGACCAGTCTGCTAGCCAGAGGCCCTATTAAATAGTGACACAACACTGGAGACCAGTCTGCTAGCCACAGAGGCCCTATTAAATAGTGACACAACACTGGAGACCAGTCTGCTAGCCAGAGGCCCTATTAAATAGTGACACAACACTGGAGACCAGTCTGCTAGCCAGAGGCCCTATTAAATAGTGACAACACTGGAGACCAGTCTGCTAGCCACAGAGGCCCTATTAAATAGTGACACAACACTGGAGACCAGTCTGCTAGCCAGAGGCCCTATTAAATAGTGACACAACACTGGAGACCAGTCTGCTAGCCACAGAGGCCCTATTAAATAGTGACAACACTGGAGACCAGTCTGCTAGCCAGAGGCCCTATTAAATAGTGACAACACTGGAGACCAGTCTGCTAGCCAGAGGCCCTATTAAATAGTGACAACACTGGAGACCAGTCTGCTAGCCAGAGGCCCTATTAAATAGTGACACAACACTGGAGACCAGTCTGCTAGCCACAGAGGCCCTATTAAATAGTGACAACACTGGAGACCAGTCTGCTAGCCACAGAGGCCCTATTAAATAGTGACACAACACTGGAGACCAGTCTGCTAGCCAGAGGCCCTATTAAATAGTGACACAACACTGGAGACCAGTCTGCTAGCCACAGGCCCTATTAAATAGTGACAACACTGGAGACCAGTCTGCTAGCCATAGAGGCCCTATTAAATAGTGACACAACACTGGAGACCAGTCTGCTAGCCAGAGGCCCTATTAAATAGTGACAACACTGGAGACCAGTCTGCTAGCCAGAGGCCCTATTAAATAGTGACAACACTGGAGACCAGTCTGCTAGCCAGAGGCCCTATTAAATAGTGACAACACTGGAGACCAGTCTGCTAGCCAGAGGCCCTATTAAATAGTGACAACACTGGAGACCAGTCTGCTAGCCACAGAGGCCCTATTAAATAGTGACAACACTGGAGACCAGTCTGCTAGCCACAGAGGCCCTATTAAATAGTGACAACACTGGAGACCAGTCTGCTAGCCACAGAGGCCCTATTAAATAGTGACACAACACTGGAGACCAGTCTGCTAGCCACAGAGGCCCTATTAAATAGTGACACAACACTGGAGACCAGTCTGCTAGCCAGAGGCCCTATTAAATAGTGACACAACACTGGAGACCAGTCTGCTAGCCAGAGGCCCTATTAAATAGTGACACAACACTGGAGACCAGTCTGCTAGCCACAGAGGCCCTATTAAATAGTGACAACACTGGAGACCAGTCTGCTAGCCAGAGGCCCTATTAAATAGTGACACAACACTGGAGACCAGTCTGCTAGCCACAGAGGCCCTATTAAATAGTGACACAACACTGGAGACCAGTCTGCTAGCCACAGAGGCCCTATTAAATAGTGACAACACTGGAGACCAGTCTGCTAGCCAGAGGCCCTATTAAATAGTGACAACACTGGAGACCAGTCTGCTAGCCAGAGGCCCTATTAAATAGTGAACAACACTGGAGACCAGTCTGCTAGCCACAGAGGCCCTATTAAATAGTGACAACACTGGAGACCAGTCTGCTAGCCAGAGGCCCTATTAAATAGTGACAACACTGGAGACCAGTCTGCTAGCCAGAGGCCCTATTAAATAGTGACACAACACTGGAGACCAGTCTGCTAGCCACAGAGGCCCTATTAAATAGTGCACAACACTGGAGACCAGTCTGCTAGCCAGAGGCCCTATTAAATAGTGACACAACACTGGAGACCAGTCTGCTAGCCCAGAGGCCCTATTAAATAGTGACAACACTGGAGACCAGTCTGCTAGCCACAGAGGCCCTATTAAATAGTGACACAACACTGGAGACCAGTCTGCTAGCACAGAGGCCCTATTAAATAGTGACACAACACTGGAGACCAGTCTGCTAGCCACAGAGGCCCTATTAAATAGTGACACAACACTGGAGACCAGTCTGCTAGCCAGAGGCCCTATTAAATAGTGACACAACACTGGAGACCAGTCTGCTAGCCACAGAGGCCCTATTAAATAGTGACAACACTGGAGACCAGTCTGCTAGCCACAGAGGCCCTATTAAATAGTGACACAACACTGGAGACCAGTCTGCTAGCCAGAGGCCCTATTAAATAGTGACACAACACTGGAGACCAGTCTGCTAGCCAGAGGCCCTATTAAATAGTGACACAACACTGGAGACCAGTCTGCTAGCCACAGAGGCCCTATTAAATAGTGACACAACACTGGAGACCAGTCTGCTAGCCAGAGGCCCTATTAAATAGTGACACAACACTGGAGACCAGTCTGCTAGCCACAGAGGCCCTATTAAATAGTGACACAACACTGGAGACCAGTCTGCTAGCCAGAGGCCCTATTAAATAGTGACACAACACTGGAGACCAGTCTGCTAGCCATAGAGGCCCTATTAAATAGTGACACAACACTGGAGACCAGTCTGCTAGCCAGAGGCCCTATTAAATAGTGACAACACTGGAGACCAGTCTGCTAGCCATAGAGGCCCTATTAAATAGTGACAACACTGGAGACCAGTCTGCTAGCCAGAGAGGCCCTATTAAATAGTGACAACACTGGAGACCAGTCTGCTAGCCACAGAGGCCCTATTAAATAGTGACACAACACTGGAGACCAGTCTGCTAGCCAGAGGCCCTATTAAATAGTGACAACACTGGAGACCAGTCTGCTAGCCAGAGGCCCTATTAAATAGTGACAACACTGGAGACCAGTCTGCTAGCCAGAGGCCCTATTAAATAGTGACAACACTGGAGACCAGTCTGCTAGCCAGAGGCCCTATTAAATAGTGACAACACTGGAGACCAGTCTGCTAGCACAGAGGCCCTATTAAATAGTGACAACACTGGAGACCAGTCTGCTAGCCAGAGGCCCTATTAAATAGTGACACAACACTGGAGACCAGTCTGCTAGCCACAGAGGCCCTATTAAATAGTGACAACACTGGAGACCAGTCTGCTAGCCACAGAGGCCCTATTAAATAGTGACACAACACTGGAGACCAGTCTGCTAGCCACAGAGGCCCTATTAAATAGTGACAACACTGGAGACCAGTCTGCTAGCCATAGAGGCCCTATTAAATAGTGACACAACACTGGAGACCAGTCTGCTAGCCAGAGGCCCTATTAAATAGTGACAACACTGGAGACCAGTCTGCTAGCCACAGAGGCCCTATTAAATAGTGACACAACACTGGAGACCAGTCTGCTAGCCAGAGGCCCTATTAAATAGTGCACAACACTGGAGACCAGTCTGCTAGCCACAGAGGCCCTATTAAATAGTGACACAACACTGGAGACCAGTCTGCTAGCCAGAGGCCCTATTAAATAGTGACACAACACTGGAGACCAGTCTGCTAGCCAGAGGCCCTATTAAATAGTGACAACACTGGAGACCAGTCTGCTAGCCACAGAGGCCCTATTAAATAGTGACAACACTGGAGACCAGTCTGCTAGCACAGAGGCCCTATTAAATAGTGACAACACTGGAGACCAGTCTGCTAGCCAGAGGCCCTATTAAATAGTGACACAACACTGGAGACCAGTCTGCTAGCCAGAGGCCCTATTAAATAGTGACAACACTGGAGACCAGTCTGCTAGCCAGAGGCCCTATTAAATAGTGACAACACTGGAGACCAGTCTGCTAGCCACAGAGGCCCTATTAAATAGTGACACAACACTGGAGACCAGTCTGCTAGCCACAGAGGCCCTATTAAATAGTGACACAACACTGGAGACCAGTCTGCTAGCACAGAGGCCCTATTAAATAGTGACAACACTGGAGACCAGTCTGCTAGCCAGAGGCCCTATTAAATAGTGACACAACACTGGAGACCAGTCTGCTAGCCACAGAGGCCCTATTAAATAGTGACACAACACTGGAGACCAGTCTGCTAGCCAGAGGCCCTATTAAATAGTGACAACACTGGAGACCAGTCTGCTAGCCACAGAGGCCCTATTAAATAGTGACAACACTGGAGACCAGTCTGCTAGCCAGAGGCCCTATTAAATAGTGACACAACACTGGAGACCAGTCTGCTAGCCAGAGGCCCTATTAAATAGTGACACAACACTGGAGACCAGTCTGCTAGCCACAGAGGCCCTATTAAATAGTGACAACACTGGAGACCAGTCTGCTAGCCACAGAGGCCCTATTAAATAGTGACACAACACTGGAGACCAGTCTGCTAGCCACAGAGGCCCTATTAAATAGTGACACAACACTGGAGACCAGTCTGCTAGCCAGAGGCCCTATTAAATAGTGACACAACACTGGAGACCAGTCTGCTAGCACAGAGGCCCTATTAAATAGTGACACAACACTGGAGACCAGTCTGCTAGCCAGAGGCCCTATTAAATAGTGACACAACACTGGAGACCAGTCTGCTAGCCAGAGGCCCTATTAAATAGTGACACAACACTGGAGACCAGTCTGCTAGCACAGAGGCCCTATTAAATAGTGACACAACACTGGAGACCAGTCTGCTAGCCAGAGGCCCTATTAAATAGTGACAACACTGGAGACCAGTCTGCTAGCCACAGAGGCCCTATTAAATAGTGACAACACTGGAGACCAGTCTGCTAGCCAGAGGCCCTATTAAATAGTGACACAACACTGGAGACCAGTCTGCTAGCCACAGAGGCCCTATTAAATAGTGACAACACTGGAGACCAGTCTGCTAGCCAGAGGCCCTATTAAATAGTGACAACACTGGAGACCAGTCTGCTAGCCAGAGGCCCTATTAAATAGTGACAACACTGGAGACCAGTCTGCTAGCCACAGAGGCCCTATTAAATAGTGACAACACTGGAGACCAGTCTGCTAGCCAGAGGCCCTATTAAATAGTGACACAACACTGGAGACCAGTCTGCTAGCCACAGAGGCCCTATTAAATAGTGACAACACTGGAGACCAGTCTGCTAGCCAGAGGCCCTATTAAATAGTGACACAACACTGGAGACCAGTCTGCTAGCCAGAGGCCCTATTAAATAGTGACACAACACTGGAGACCAGTCTGCTAGCCACAGAGGCCCTATTAAATAGTGACACAACACTGGAGACCAGTCTGCTAGCCAGAGGCCCTATTAAATAGTGACACAACACTGGAGACCAGTCTGCTAGCCAGAGGCCCTATTAAATAGTGACACAACACTGGAGACCAGTCTGCTAGCCACAGAGGCCCTATTAAATAGTGACAACACTGGAGACCAGTCTGCTAGCCACAGAGGCCCTATTAAATAGTGACAACACTGGAGACCAGTCTGCTAGCCACAGAGGCCCTATTAAATAGTGACAACACTGGAGACCAGTCTGCTAGCCAGAGGCCCTATTAAATAGTGACACAACACTGGAGACCAGTCTGCTAGCCACAGAGGCCCTATTAAATAGTGACACAACACTGGAGACCAGTCTGCTAGCACAGAGGCCCTATTAAATAGTGACAACACTGGAGACCAGTCTGCTAGCACAGAGGCCCTATTAAATAGTGACAACACTGGAGACCAGTCTGCTAGCCACAGAGGCCCTATTAAATAGTGACAACACTGGAGACCAGTCTGCTAGCCCAGAGGCCCTATTAAATAGTGACACAACACTGGAGACCAGTCTGCTAGCCAGAGGCCCTATTAAATAGTGACAACACTGGAGACCAGTCTGCTAGCCAGAGGCCCTATTAAATAGTGACACAACACTGGAGACCAGTCTGCTAGCCAGAGGCCCTATTAAATAGTGACAACACTGGAGACCAGTCTGCTAGCCAGAGGCCCTATTAAATAGTGACAACACTGGAGACCAGTCTGCTAGCCACAGAGGCCCTATTAAATAGTGACAACACTGGAGACCAGTCTGCTAGCCACAGAGGCCCTATTAAATAGTGACAACACTGGAGACCAGTCTGCTAGCCAGAGGCCCTATTAAATAGTGACAACACTGGAGACCAGTCTGCTAGCCACAGAGGCCCTATTAAATAGTGACAACACTGGAGACCAGTCTGCTAGCCACAGAGGCCCTATTAAATAGTGACACAACACTGGAGACCAGTCTGCTAGCCACAGAGGCCCTATTAAATAGTGACACAACACTGGAGACCAGTCTGCTAGCACAGAGGCCCTATTAAATAGTGACACAACACTGGAGACCAGTCTGCTAGCCAGAGGCCCTATTAAATAGTGCACAACACTGGAGACCAGTCTGCTAGCCACAGAGGCCCTATTAAATAGTGACACAACACTGGAGACCAGTCTGCTAGCCAGAGGCCCTATTAAATAGTGACACAACACTGGAGACCAGTCTGCTAGCCAGAGGCCCTATTAAATAGTGACAACACTGGAGACCAGTCTGCTAGCCACAGAGGCCCTATTAAATAGTGACACAACACTGGAGACCAGTCTGCTAGCCAGAGGCCCTATTAAATAGTGACACAACACTGGAGACCAGTCTGCTAGCCAGAGGCCCTATTAAATAGTGACACAACACTGGAGACCAGTCTGCTAGCCAGAGGCCCTATTAAATAGTGACACAACACTGGAGACCAGTCTGCTAGCCACAGAGGCCCTATTAAATAGTGACAACACTGGAGACCAGTCTGCTAGCCACAGAGGCCCTATTAAATAGTGACACAACACTGGAGACCAGTCTGCTAGCCACAGAGGCCCTATTAAATAGTGACACAACACTGGAGACCAGTCTGCTAGCCAGAGGCCCTATTAAATAGTGACACAACACTGGAGACCAGTCTGCTAGCACAGAGGCCCTATTAAATAGTGCACAACACTGGAGACCAGTCTGCTAGCCAGAGGCCCTATTAAATAGTGACACAACACTGGAGACCAGTCTGCTAGCCACAGAGGCCCTATTAAATAGTGACACAACACTGGAGACCAGTCTGCTAGCACAGAGGCCCTATTAAATAGTGACACAACACTGGAGACCAGTCTGCTAGCCAGAGGCCCTATTAAATAGTGACAACACTGGAGACCAGTCTGCTAGCACAGAGGCCCTATTAAATAGTGACACAACACTGGAGACCAGTCTGCTAGCCACAGAGGCCCTATTAAATAGTGACACAACACTGGAGACCAGTCTGCTAGCACAGAGGCCCTATTAAATAGTGACACAACACTGGAGACCAGTCTGCTAGCCAGAGGCCCTATTAAATAGTGACAACACTGGAGACCAGTCTGCTAGCCAGAGGCCCTATTAAATAGTGACACAACACTGGAGACCAGTCTGCTAGCCAGAGGCCCTATTAAATAGTGACACAACACTGGAGACCAGTCTGCTAGCCACAGAGGCCCTATTAAATAGTGCACAACACTGGAGACCAGTCTGCTAGCCACAGAGGCCCTATTAAATAGTGACACAACACTGGAGACCAGTCTGCTAGCCAGAGGCCCTATTAAATAGTGACACAACACTGGAGACCAGTCTGCTAGCCAGAGGCCCTATTAAATAGTGACACAACACTGGAGACCAGTCTGCTAGCCAGAGGCCCTATTAAATAGTGACACAACACTGGAGACCAGTCTGCTAGCCAGAGGCCCTATTAAATAGTGACACAACACTGGAGACCAGTCTGCTAGCCAGAGGCCCTATTAAATAGTGCACAACACTGGAGACCAGTCTGCTAGCCAGAGGCCCTATTAAATAGTGACACAACACTGGAGACCAGTCTGCTAGCCAGAGGCCCTATTAAATAGTGACAACACTGGAGACCAGTCTGCTAGCCACAGAGGCCCTATTAAATAGTGACAACACTGGAGACCAGTCTGCTAGCCAGAGGCCCTATTAAATAGTGACAACACTGGAGACCAGTCTGCTAGCCAGAGGCCCTATTAAATAGTGACAACACTGGAGACCAGTCTGCTAGCCACAGAGGCCCTATTAAATAGTGACAAACACTGGAGACCAGTCTGCTAGCCAGAGGCCCTATTAAATAGTGACACAACACTGGAGACCAGTCTGCTAGCCACAGAGGCCCTATTAAATAGTGACACAACACTGGAGACCAGTCTGCTAGCCAGAGGCCCTATTAAATAGTGACAACACTGGAGACCAGTCTGCTAGCCAGAGGCCCTATTAAATAGTGACAACACTGGAGACCAGTCTGCTAGCCAGAGGCCCTATTAAATAGTGACACAACACTGGAGACCAGTCTGCTAGCCAGAGGCCCTATTAAATAGTGACAACACTGGAGACCAGTCTGCTAGCCAGAGGCCCTATTAAATAGTGACACAACACTGGAGACCAGTCTGCTAGCCAGAGGCCCTATTAAATAGTGACACAACACTGGAGACCAGTCTGCTAGCACAGAGGCCCTATTAAATAGTGACAACACTGGAGACCAGTCTGCTAGCCAGAGGCCCTATTAAATAGTGACAACACTGGAGACCAGTCTGCTAGCCACAGAGGCCCTATTAAATAGTGACAACACTGGAGACCAGTCTGCTAGCCACAGAGGCCCTATTAAATAGTGACACAACACTGGAGACCAGTCTGCTAGCCACAGAGGCCCTATTAAATAGTGACACAACACTGGAGACCAGTCTGCTAGCCACAGAGGCCCTATTAAATAGTGACAACACTGGAGACCAGTCTGCTAGCCACAGAGGCCCTATTAAATAGTGACACAACACTGGAGACCAGTCTGCTAGCCAGAGGCCCTATTAAATAGTGACACAACACTGGAGACCAGTCTGCTAGCCAAGAGGCCCTATTAAATAGTGACACAACACTGGAGACCAGTCTGCTAGCCACAGAGGCCCTATTAAATAGTGACAACACTGGAGACCAGTCTGCTAGCCAGAGGCCCTATTAAATAGTGACAACACTGGAGACCAGTCTGCTAGCCAGAGGCCCTATTAAATAGTGACACAACACTGGAGACCAGTCTGCTAGCCAGAGGCCCTATTAAATAGTGACACAACACTGGAGACCAGTCTGCTAGCCAGAGGCCCTATTAAATAGTGACACAACACTGGAGACCAGTCTGCTAGCACAGAGGCCCTATTAAATAGTGACAACACTGGAGACCAGTCTGCTAGCCACAGAGGCCCTATTAAATAGTGACACAACACTGGAGACCAGTCTGCTAGCCAGAGGCCCTATTAAATAGTGACAACACTGGAGACCAGTCTGCTAGCCAGAGGCCCTATTAAATAGTGACACAACACTGGAGACCAGTCTGCTAGCCAGAGGCCCTATTAAATAGTGACAACACTGGAGACCAGTCTGCTAGCCAGAGGCCCTATTAAATAGTGACAACACTGGAGACCAGTCTGCTAGCCAGAGGCCCTATTAAATAGTGACACAACACTGGAGACCAGTCTGCTAGCCACAGAGGCCCTATTAAATAGTGACAACACTGGAGACCAGTCTGCTAGCCAGAGGCCCTATTAAATAGTGACAACACTGGAGACCAGTCTGCTAGCCACAGAGGCCCTATTAAATAGTGACACAACACTGGAGACCAGTCTGCTAGCCAGAGGCCCTATTAAATAGTGACACAACACTGGAGACCAGTCTGCTAGCCAGAGGCCCTATTAAATAGTGACAACACTGGAGACCAGTCTGCTAGCCAGAGGCCCTATTAAATAGTGACACAACACTGGAGACCAGTCTGCTAGCCACAGAGGCCCTATTAAATAGTGACACAACACTGGAGACCAGTCTGCTAGCCAGAGGCCCTATTAAATAGTGACACAACACTGGAGACCAGTCTGCTAGCCACAGAGGCCCTATTAAATAGTGACAACACTGGAGACCAGTCTGCTAGCCACAGAGGCCCTATTAAATAGTGACACAACACTGGAGACCAGTCTGCTAGCCAGAGGCCCTATTAAATAGTGCACAACACTGGAGACCAGTCTGCTAGCCACAGAGGCCCTATTAAATAGTGACAACACTGGAGACCAGTCTGCTAGCCACAGAGGCCCTATTAAATAGTGACAACACTGGAGACCAGTCTGCTAGCCACAGAGGCCCTATTAAATAGTGACAACACTGGAGACCAGTCTGCTAGCCAGAGGCCCTATTAAATAGTGACAACACTGGAGACCAGTCTGCTAGCCACAGAGGCCCTATTAAATAGTGCACAACACTGGAGACCAGTCTGCTAGCCACAGAGGCCCTATTAAATAGTGACAACACTGGAGACCAGTCTGCTAGCCAGAGGCCCTATTAAATAGTGACAACACTGGAGACCAGTCTGCTAGCCAGAGGCCCTATTAAATAGTGACACAACACTGGAGACCAGTCTGCTAGCCACAGAGGCCCTATTAAATAGTGACACAACACTGGAGACCAGTCTGCTAGCCAGAGGCCCTATTAAATAGTGACACAACACTGGAGACCAGTCTGCTAGCCTAGAGGCCCTATTAAATAGTGACACAACACTGGAGACCAGTCTGCTAGCCAGAGGCCCTATTAAATAGTGACAACACTGGAGACCAGTCTGCTAGCCAGAGGCCCTATTAAATAGTGACACAACACTGGAGACCAGTCTGCTAGCCAGAGGCCCTATTAAATAGTGACACAACACTGGAGACCAGTCTGCTAGCCAGAGGCCCTATTAAATAGTGACAACACTGGAGACCAGTCTGCTAGCCACAGAGGCCCTATTAAATAGTGACAACACTGGAGACCAGTCTGCTAGCCACAGAGGCCCTATTAAATAGTGACAACACTGGAGACCAGTCTGCTAGCCACAGAGGCCCTATTAAATAGTGACACAACACTGGAGACCAGTCTGCTAGCCAGAGGCCCTATTAAATAGTGACAACACTGGAGACCAGTCTGCTAGCCACAGAGGCCCTATTAAATAGTGACACAACACTGGAGACCAGTCTGCTAGCCACAGAGGCCCTATTAAATAGTGACAACACTGGAGACCAGTCTGCTAGCCAGAGGCCCTATTAAATAGTGACACAACACTGGAGACCAGTCTGCTAGCCACAGAGGCCCTATTAAATAGTGACAACACTGGAGACCAGTCTGCTAGCCACAGAGGCCCTATTAAATAGTGACACAACACTGGAGACCAGTCTGCTAGCCACAGAGGCCCTATTAAATAGTGACACAACACTGGAGACCAGTCTGCTAGCACAGAGGCCCTATTAAATAGTGACACAACACTGGAGACCAGTCTGCTAGCCAGAGGCCCTATTAAATAGTGACACAACACTGGAGACCAGTCTGCTAGCACAGAGGCCCTATTAAATAGTGACACAACACTGGAGACCAGTCTGCTAGCCACAGAGGCCCTATTAAATAGTGACAACACTGGAGACCAGTCTGCTAGCCAGAGGCCCTATTAAATAGTGACACAACACTGGAGACCAGTCTGCTAGCACAGAGGCCCTATTAAATAGTGAACAACACTGGAGACCAGTCTGCTAGCCAGAGGCCCTATTAAATAGTGACAACACTGGAGACCAGTCTGCTAGCCACAGAGGCCCTATTAAATAGTGACAACACTGGAGACCAGTCTGCTAGCCAGAGGCCCTATTAAATAGTGACAACACTGGAGACCAGTCTGCTAGCCACAGAGGCCCTATTAAATAGTGACAACACTGGAGACCAGTCTGCTAGCCAGAGGCCCTATTAAATAGTGACAACACTGGAGACCAGTCTGCTAGCCACAGAGGCCCTATTAAATAGTGACAACACTGGAGACCAGTCTGCTAGCCAGAGGCCCTATTAAATAGTGACAACACTGGAGACCAGTCTGCTAGCCACAGAGGCCCTATTAAATAGTGACACAACACTGGAGACCAGTCTGCTAGCCAGAGGCCCTATTAAATAGTGACAACACTGGAGACCAGTCTGCTAGCCAGAGGCCCTATTAAATAGTGACACAACACTGGAGACCAGTCTGCTAGCCACAGAGGCCCTATTAAATAGTGACACAACACTGGAGACCAGTCTGCTAGCCACAGAGGCCCTATTAAATAGTGACACAACACTGGAGACCAGTCTGCTAGCCAGAGGCCCTATTAAATAGTGACACAACACTGGAGACCAGTCTGCTAGCCACAGAGGCCCTATTAAATAGTGACACAACACTGGAGACCAGTCTGCTAGCCACAGAGGCCCTATTAAATAGTGACAACACTGGAGACCAGTCTGCTAGCCAGAGGCCCTATTAAATAGTGCACAACACTGGAGACCAGTCTGCTAGCCACAGAGGCCCTATTAAATAGTGACAACACTGGAGACCAGTCTGCTAGCCAGAGGCCCTATTAAATAGTGACACAACACTGGAGACCAGTCTGCTAGCCACAGAGGCCCTATTAAATAGTGACACAACACTGGAGACCAGTCTGCTAGCCAGAGGCCCTATTAAATAGTGACACAACACTGGAGACCAGTCTGCTAGCCAGAGGCCCTATTAAATAGTGACACAACACTGGAGACCAGTCTGCTAGCCACAGAGGCCCTATTAAATAGTGACACAACACTGGAGACCAGTCTGCTAGCCACAGAGGCCCTATTAAATAGTGACACAACACTGGAGACCAGTCTGCTAGCCACAGAGGCCCTATTAAATAGTGACAACACTGGAGACCAGTCTGCTAGCACAGAGGCCCTATTAAATAGTGACACAACACTGGAGACCAGTCTGCTAGCCACAGAGGCCCTATTAAATAGTGACAACACTGGAGACCAGTCTGCTAGCCAGAGGCCCTATTAAATAGTGACACAACACTGGAGACCAGTCTGCTAGCCAGAGGCCCTATTAAATAGTGACACAACACTGGAGACCAGTCTGCTAGCCACAGAGGCCCTATTAAATAGTGACACAACACTGGAGACCAGTCTGCTAGCCACAGAGGCCCTATTAAATAGTGACACAACACTGGAGACCAGTCTGCTAGCCACAGAGGCCCTATTAAATAGTGACACAACACTGGAGACCAGTCTGCTAGCCACAGGCCCTATTAAATAGTGACACAACACTGGAGACCAGTCTGCTAGCCAGAGGCCCTATTAAATAGTGACACAACACTGGAGACCAGTCTGCTAGCCACAGAGGCCCTATTAAATAGTGACAACACTGGAGACCAGTCTGCTAGCCACAGAGGCCCTATTAAATAGTGACAACACTGGAGACCAGTCTGCTAGCCAGAGGCCCTATTAAATAGTGACACAACACTGGAGACCAGTCTGCTAGCCAGAGGCCCTATTAAATAGTGACAACACTGGAGACCAGTCTGCTAGCCAGAGGCCCTATTAAATAGTGACACAACACTGGAGACCAGTCTGCTAGCCAGAGGCCCTATTAAATAGTGACACAACACTGGAGACCAGTCTGCTAGCCAGAGGCCCTATTAAATAGTGACACAACACTGGAGACCAGTCTGCTAGCATAGAGGCCCTATTAAATAGTGACAACACTGGAGACCAGTCTGCTAGCCAGAGGCCCTATTAAATAGTGACAACACTGGAGACCAGTCTGCTAGCCACAGAGGCCCTATTAAATAGTGACAACACTGGAGACCAGTCTGCTAGCCATAGAGGTCAGTTCTGTTATGTTGTTACCTTTGATGGCGTTCTCCACTTTGCCTTGGAAACAAAAGAAAACACAGAGACAGACTTTAACATGACGGATGAACTAAGACCACATGTTATAACTGTTGTAGCTGTAACAATGCATTATAATGCTATAACTGTTGTAGCTGTAACGATGCATTATAATGCTATAACTGTTGTAGCTTTAACGATGCATTATAATGCTATAACTGTTGTAGCTGTAACGATGCATTATAATGCTATAACTGTTGTAGCTGTAACGATGCATTATAATGCTATAACTGTTGTAGCTGTAACGATGCATTATAATGCTATAACTGTTGTAGCTGTAACGATGCATTATAATGCTATAACTGTTGTAACTGTAACGATGCATTATAATGCTATAACTGTTGTAGCTGTAACGATGCATTATAATGCTATAACTGTTGTAGCTGTAACGATGCATTATATAATGCTATAACTGTTGTAGCTGTAACGTTGCATTATAATGCTATAACTGTTGTAGCTGTAACGATGCATTATAATGCTATAACTGTTGTAGCTGTAACGATGCATTATAATGCTATAACTGTTGTTGCTGTAACGATGCATTATAATGCTATAACTGTTGTAGCTGTAACGATGCATTATAATGCTATAACTGTTGTAGCTGTAACGATGCATTATAATGCTATAACTGTTGTTGCTGTAACGATGCATTATAATGCTATAACTGTTGTAGCTGTAACGATGCATTATAATGCTATAACTGTTGTAGCTGTAACGATGCATTATAATGCTATAACTGTTGTTGCTGTAACGATGCATTATAATGCTATAACTGTTGCAGCTGTAACGATGCATTATAATGTTATAACTGTTGTAGCTGTAACGATGCATTATAATGCTATAACTGTTGTAGCTGTAACGATGCATTATAATGCTATAACTGTTGTTGCTGTAACGATGCATTATAATGCTATAACTGTTGTAGCTGTAACGATGCATTATAATGCTATAACTGTTGTAGCTGTAACGATGCATTATAATGCTATAACTGTTGTAGCTGTAACGATGCATTATAATGCCATCTCTGACCATGTAGTCCTGTTGTGTGCTTGTCCCACCTAGCTACCTTAAGATGAATGCACTAACTGGAAGTCGCTCTGGATAAGCGTGTTATAAAGGTGTTATAAATGTGTTAAGGGTGTTATAAGGGTGTTCTAAGGGTGTTAAGGTGATTATAAGGTGTTATAAAGGTGCTATAATGTGTTATGAAGAGTGGTTACCTCCAGCCATGCGCAGAGCTGTGTCCAGGGTGTTAAGGTGATTATAAGGTGTTATAAAGGTGTTATAATGTGTTATAGAGAGTGGTTACCTCCAGCCATGCGCAGAGCTGTGTCCAGGGTGTTAAGGTGATTATAAGGTGTTATAAAGGTGCTATAATGTGTTATAAAGAGTGGTTACCTCCAGCCATGCGCAGAGCTGTGTCCAGGGTGTTAAGGTGATTATAAGGTGTTATAAAGGTGCTATAATGTGTTATAAAGAGTGGTTACCTCCAGCCATGCGCAGAGCTGTGTCCAGGGTGTTAAGGTGATTATAAGGTGTTATAATGTGTTATAAAGAGTGGTTACCTCCAGCCATGCGCAGAGCTGTGTCCAGGGTGTTAAGGTGATTATAAGGTGTTATAAAGGTGTTATAATGTGTTATAAAGAGTGGTTACCTCCAGCCATGCGCAGAGCTGTGTCCAGGGAAGGAACTACTTCCTTCTCCAGCTGAGTCTGGATCCTCCCACCCAACAGAGGCCCGATGTCTGACAACAACATTACCACAGCATTACCATAACATTACCACAGCATTACCACAACATTACCACAACATTAGTACAGCACATTACCACAGCATTACCACAACATTACCACAACATTAGTACAACATTACCACAACATTACCACAACATTACCACAACACATTACCACAGCATTACCACAACATTACCACAACATTACCACAGCATTGCCATAACATTACCACAGCATTACCACAACATTACCACAACATTAGTACAGCACATTACCACAGCATTGCCACAACATTACCACAGCATTACCATAACATTGCCACAGCATTACCACAACATTACCACAACACATTACCACAGCATTACCACAACATTGCCACAGCATTACCACAACATTGGTACAGCGCATTACCACAGCATTACCACAACATTACCACAGCATTACCATAACATTGCCACAGCATTACCACAACATTAGTACAGCGCATTACCACAGCATTACCACAACATTACCATAACATTGGTACAACATTACCATAACATTGCCACAACATTACCACAACATTAGTACAACACAATACCACAACATTATTCTCCTCCCACCCAACAGAAGCCTGATATCTGACAACATCATTACCACAATATCACCAACACATTACAGGTAGCCTGGCCGGTGGCAGGTATCCTAGTGGTTAAGAGCGTTAGGCCAAAAACCCGAAAGGTCGCTGGTTCGAATCCCTGAGCTGACTAGGTGAATAATCTGTCGACGTGCCCTTGAGCATCTCTAATTGCTCCTGTAAGTAGCTCTGGATAAGAGCGTCTGCTAAATGACTAGAAATGTTACATGTAAACAACAACATTACCACAACATTACTACAACATTATCATAAAGTTATCATAACATGTATCTCATACTCACTGTCCAGGTCAGACAGGACTTTATTCTTAGCTGTAGTGAACTGGGACGTCAGATGGTCAATTTGCTGCAGGACACATACACACAAACACACACACAGTATCAAACACTACGGCTGTGTGAGAGAGAAAGACAGTTTGAGAGTGTGTATGTCGTGGTGTGTGTGTGTGTGTGTGTGTGTGTGTGTGTGTGTGTGTGTGTGTGTGTGTGTACCGCTGGTGTGTTGTTAGCGAAGGTCTTCAGGTCTCTCATGTTGGTGCTGATGAAACGCCGTGTTGACTTGATCTGAGACGTGATGTTTTGGTTGGCAGCCTGCGCTATCAGCGCCCCAGTCCTAGAACACACAGACACACAGTCAGCTTCTGACATCACACAGTGCAGTCCCAGAACACACAGACACAGTCAGCTTCTGACATGACAGTGCAGTCCCAGAACACACAGTCAGCTTCTGACATGACAGTGCAGTCCCAGAACACACAGTCAGCTTCTGACATGACAGTGCAGTCCCAGAACACACAGACACACAGTCAGCTTCTGACATGACAGTGCAGTCCCAGAACACACAGACACACAGTCAGCTTCTGACATGACAGTGCAGTCCCAGAACACACAGACACACAGTCAGCTTCTGACATGACAGTGCAGTCCCAGAACACACAGACACACAGTCAGCTTCTGACATGACAGTGCAGTCCCAGAACACACAGTCAGCTTCTGACATGACAGTGCAGTCCCAGAACACACAGACACACAGTCAGCTTCTGACATGACAGTGCAGTCCCAGAACACACAGTCAGCTTCTGACATGACAGTGCAGTCCCAGAACACACAGACACACAGTCAGCTTCTGACATGACAGTGCAGTCCCAGAACACACAGTCAGCTTCTGACATGACAGTGCAGTCCCAGAACACACAGACACACAGTCAGCTTCTGACATGACAGTGCAGTCCCAGAACACACAGGCAGCTTCTGACATGACAGTGCAGTCCCAGAACACACAGTCAGCTTCTGACATGACAGTGCAGTCCCAGAACACACAGACACACAGTCAGCTTCTGACATGACAGTGCAGTCCCAGAACACACAGACACAGTCAGCTTCTGACATGACAGTGCAGTCCCAGAACACACAGACACACAGTCAGCTTCTGACATGACAGTGCAGTCCCAGAACACACAGTCAGCTTCTGACATGACAGTGCAGTCCCAGAACACACAGTCAGCTTCTGACATGACAGTGCAGTCCCAGAACACACAGACACACAGTCAGCTTCTGACATGACAGTGCAGTCCCAGAACACACAGACACACAGTCAGCTTCTGACATGACAGTGCAGTCCCAGAACACACAGAAACAGTCAGCTTCTGACATGACAGTGCAGTCCCAGAACACACAGACACACAGTCAGCTTCTGACATGACAGTGCAGTCCCAGAACACACAGTCAGCTTCTGACATGACAGTGCAGTCCCAGAACACACAGACACACAGTCAGCTTCTGACATGACAGTGCAGTCCCAGAACACACAGACACACAGTCAGCTTCTGACATGACAGTGCAGTCCCAGAACACACAGACACAGTCAGCTTCTGACATGACAGTGCAGTCCCAGAACACACAGACACACAGTCAGCTTCTGACATGACAGTGCAGTCCCAGAACACACAGTCAGCTTCTGACATGACAGTGCAGTCCCAGAACACACAGACACACAGTCAGCTTCTGACATGACAGTGCAGTCCCAGAACACACAGACACACAGTCAGCTTCTGACATGACAGTGTAGTCCCAGAACACACAGACACAGTCAGCTTCTGACATGACAGTGCAGTCCCAGAACACACAGACACACAGTCAGCTTCTGACATGACAGTGCAGTCCCAGAACACACAGACACACAGTCAGCTTCTGACATGACAGTGCAGTCCCAGAACACACAGTCAGCTTCTGACATGACAGTGCAGTCCCAGAACACACAGACACACAGTCAGCTTCTGACATGACAGTGCAGTCCCAGAACACACAGTCAGCTTCTGACATGACAGTGCAGTCCCAGAACACACAGTCAGCTTCTGACATGACAGTGCAGTCCCAGAACACACAGTCAGCTTCTGACATGACAGTGCAGTCCTAGAACACACAGACACACAGTCAGCTTCTGACATGACAGTGCAGTCCCAGAACACACAGACACAGTCAGCTTCTGACATGACAGTGCAGTCCCAGAACACAGACACACAGTCAGCTTCTGACATGACAGTGCAGTCCCAGAACACACAGACACACAGTCAGCTTCTGACATGACAGTGCAGTCCCAGAACACACAGACACACAGTCAGCTTCTGACATGACAGTGCAGTCCCAGAACACACAGACACACAGTCAGCTTCTGACATGACAGTGCAGTCCCAGAACACACAGTCAGCTTCTGACATGACAGTGCAGTCCCAGAACACACAGACACACAGTCAGCTTCTGACATGACAGTGCAGTCCCAGAACACACAGACACACAGTCAGCTTCTGACATGACAGTGCAGTCCCAGAACACACAGTCAGCTTCTGACATGACAGTGCAGTCCCAGAACACACAGACAGCTTCTGACATGACAGTGCAGTCCTAGAACACACAGACACACAGTCAGCTTCTGACATGACAGTGCAGTCCCAGAACACACAGTCAGCTTCTGACATGACAGTGCAGTCCCAGAACACACAGACACACAGTCAGCTTCTGACATGACAGTGCAGTCCCAGAACACACAGACACAGTCAGCTTCTGACATGACAGTGCAGTCCCAGAACACACAGTCACACAGTCAGCTTCTGACATGACAGTGCAGTCCCAGAACACACAGACAGCTTCTGACATGACAGTGCAGTCCCAGAACACACAGACACACAGTCAGCTTCTGACATGACAGTGCAGTCCCAGAACACACAGTCAGCTTCTGACATGACAGTGCAGTCCCAGAACACACAGACACACAGTCAGCTTCTGACATGACAGTGCAGTCCCAGAACACACAGACACAGTCAGCTTCTGACATGACAGTGCAGTCCCAGAACACACAGTCAGCTTCTGACATGACAGTGCAGTCCCAGAACACACAGACACACAGTCAGCTTCTGACATGACAGGGCAGTCCCAGAACACACAGACACACAGTCAGCTTCTGACATGACAGTGCAGTCCCAGAACACACAGACACAGTCAGCTTCTGACATGACAGTGCAGTCCCAGAACACACAGACACACAGTCAGCTTCTGACATGACAGTGCAGTCCCAGAACACACAGACACACAGTCAGCTTCTGACATGACAGTGCAGTCCCAGAACACACAGACACACAGTCAGCTTCTGACATGACAGTGCAGTCCCAGAACACACAGACACACAGTCAGCTTCTGACATGACAGTGCAGTCCCAGAACACACAGACACACAGTCAGCTTCTGACATGACAGTGCAGTCCCAGAACACACAGACACACAGTCAGCTTCTGACATGACAGTGCAGTCCCAGAACACACAGACAGCTTCTGACATGACAGTGCAGTCCCAGAACACACAGACACACAGTCAGCTTCTGACATGACAGTGCAGTCCCAGAACACACAGTCAGCTTCTGACATGACAGTGCAGTCCCAGAACACACAGACACACAGTCAGCTTCTGACATGACAGGGCAGTCCCAGAACACACAGACACACAGTCAGCTTCTGACATGACAGTGCAGTCCCAGAACACACAGACACAGTCAGCTTCTGACATGACAGTGCAGTCCCAGAACACACAGACACACAGTCAGCTTCTGACATGACAGTGCAGTCCCAGAAAGACACACAGTCAGCTTCTGACATGACAGTGCAGTCCCAGAACACACAGACACACAGTCAGCTTCTGACATGACAGTGCAGTCCCAGAACACACAGACACACAGTCAGCTTCTGACATGACAGTGCAGTCCCAGAACACACAGACACACAGTCAGCTTCTGACATGACAGTGCAGTCCCAGAACACACAGACACACAGTCAGCTTCTGACATGACAGTGCAGTCCCAGAACACACAGACACACAGTCAGCTTCTGACATGACAGTACAGTCCCAGAACACACAGACACAGTCAGCTTCTGACATGACAGTGCAGTCCCAGAACACACAGACACAGTCAGCTTCTGACATGACAGTGCAGTCCCAGAACACACAGACACACAGTCAGCTTCTGACATGACAGTGCAGTCCCAGAACACACAGACACACAGTCAGCTTCTGACATGACAGTGCAGTCCCAGAACACACAGTCAGCTTCTGACATGACAGTGCAGTCCCAGAACACACAGACACACAGTCAGCTTCTGACATGACAGTGCAGTCCCAGAACACACAGACACACAGTCAGCTTCTGACATGACAGTGCAGTCCCAGAACACACAGACACACAGTCAGCTTCTGACATGACAGTGCAGTCCCAGAACACACAGACACAGTCAGCTTCTGACATGACAGTGCAGTCCCAGAACACACAGACACACAGTCAGCTTCTGCCATGACAGTGCAGTCCCAGAACACACAGACACAGTCAGCTTCTGACATGACAGTGCAGTCCCAGAACACACAGACAGCTTCTGACATGACAGTGCAGTCCCAGAACACACAGACAGCTTCTGACATGACAGTGCAGTCCCAGAACACACAGACACAGTCAGCTTCTGACATGACAGTGCAGTCCCAGAACACACAGTCAGCTTCTGACATGACAGTGCAGTCCCAGAACACACAGACAGCTTCTGACATGACAGTGCAGTCCCAGAACACACAGACACAGTCAGCTTCTGACATGACAGTGCAGTCCCAGAACACACAGACACACAGTCAGCTTCTGACATGACAGTGCAGTCCCAGAACACACAGACACACAGTCAGCTTCTGACATGACAGTGCAGTCCCAGAACACAGACACACAGTCAGCTTCTGACATGACAGTGCAGTCCCAGAACACACAGTCACACAGTCAGCTTCTGACATGACAGTGCAGTCCCAGAACACACAGTCAGCTTCTGACATGACAGTGCAGTCCCAGAACACACAGACACACAGTCAGCTTCTGACATGACAGTGCAGTCCCAGAACACAGACACACAGTCAGCTTCTAACATGACAGTGCAGTCCCAGAACACAGACACACAGTCAGCTTCTGACATGACAGTGCAGTCCCAGAACACACAGTCAGCTTCTGACATGACAGTGCAGTCCCAGAACACACAGTCAGCTTCTGACATGACAGTGCAGTCCCAGAACACACAGACACACAGTCAGCTTCTGACATGACAGTGCAGTCCCAGAACACACAGACACAGTCAGCTTCTGACATGACAGTGCAGTCCCAGAACACACAGACAGCTTCTGACATGACAGTGCAGTCCCAGAACACACAGACAGCTTCTGACATGACAGTGCAGTCCCAGAACACACAGACAGCTTCTGACATGACAGTGCAGTCCCAGAACACACAGACAGCTTCTGACATGACAGTGCAGTCCCAGAACACACAGACAGCTTCTGACATGACAGTGCAGTCCCAGAACACACAGACAGCTTCTGACATGACAGTGCAGTCCCAGAACACACAGACAGCAGACAGTGCGCCCCAACACACAGTCAGCTTCTGACATGACAGTGCAGTCCCAGAACACACAGTCAGCTTCTGACATGACAGTGCAGTCCCAGAACACACAGACACACAGTCAGCTTCTGACATCACACAGTGCAGTTACAGCCGTTGGTCAATAGAGGACACTGTCTCCATGGAAACTCTGATCCACTATAAATAACACTGAGGCCCAAACTAATACTGAACACCATCTAATAGTGAACACAATCTGATACTGAACACAATCTGATACTGAACACAATCTGATACTGAACACAATCTAACTTCAGTAGTTCACTACTGTTTTACCATGTAGCGGTGTAGCTAACTACTGGAACTACACACTACTGTTTTACCATGTAGCGGTGTAGCTAACTACTGGAACTACACACTACTGTTTTACCATGTAGCGGTGTAGCTAACTACTGGAACTACGCACTACTGTTTTACCATGTAGCGGTGTAGCTAACTACTGGTACTACGTACTACTGTTTTACCATGTAGCGGTGTAGCTAACTACTGGAACTACACACTACTGTTTTACCATGTAGCGGTGTAGCTAACTACTGGAACTACACACTACTGTTTTACCATGTAGCGGTGTAGCTAACTACTGGAACTACACACTACTGTTTTACCATGTAGCGGTGTAGCTAACTACTGGAACTACGTACTACTGTTTTACCATGTAGCGGTGTAGCTAACTACTGGAACTACACACTACTGTTTTACCATGTAGCGGTGTAGCTAACTACTGGAACTACACACTACTGTTTTACCATGTAGCGGTGTAGCTAACTACTGGAACTACACACTACTGTTTTACCATGTAGCGGTGTAGCTAACTACTGGAACTACGTACTACTGTTTTACCATGTAGCGGTGTAGCTAACTACTGGAACTACACACTACTGTTTTACCATGTAGCGGTGTAGCTAACTACTGGAACTACGCACTACTGTTTTACCATGTAGCGGTGTAGCTAACTACTGGAACTACACACTACTGTTTTACCATGTAGCGGTGTAGCTAACTACTGGAACTACGCACTACTGTTTTACCATGTAGCGGTGTAGCTAACTACTGGAACTACACACTACTGTTTTACCATGTAGCGGTGTAGCTAACTACTGGAACTACACACTACTGTTTTACCATGTAGCGGTGTAGCTAACTACTGGAACTACACACTACTGTTTTACCATGTAGCGGTGTAGCTAACTACTGGAACTACGTACTACTGTTTTACCATGTAGCTGTGTAGCTAACTACTGGAACTACACACTACTGTTTTACCATGTAGCGGTGTAGCTAACTACTGGAACTACACACTACTGTTTTACCATGTAGCGGTGTAGCTAACTACTGGAACTACACACTACTGTTTTACCATGTAGCGGTGTAGCTAACTACTGGAACTACGTACTACTGTTTTACCATGTAGCGGTGTAGCTAACTACTGGAACTACGTACTACTGTTTTACCATGTAGCGGTGTAGCTAACTACTGGAACTACGTACTACTGTTTTACCATGTAGCGGTGTAGCTAACTACTGGAACTACGTACTACTGTTTTACCATGTAGCGGTGTAGCTAACTACTGGAACTACGTACTACTGTTTTACCATGTAGCGGTGTAGCTAACTACTGGAACTACACACTACTGTTTTACCATGTAGCGGTGTAGCTAACTACTGGAACTACACACTACTGTTTTACCATGTAGCGGTGTAGCTAACTACTGGAACTACACACTACTGTTTTACCATGTAGCGGTGTAGCTAACTACTGGAACTACGTACTACTGTTTTACCATGTAGCGGTGTAGCTAACTACTGGAACTACACACTACTGTTTTACCATGTAGCGGTGTAGCTAACTACTGGAACTACACACTACTGTTTTACCATGTAGCGGTGTAGCTAACTACTGGAACTACACACTACTGTTTTACCATGTAGCGGTGTAGCTAACTACTGGAACTACGTACTACTGTTTTACCATGTAGCGGTGTAGCTAACTACTGGAACTACACACTGCTGTTTTACCATGTAGCGGTGTAGCTAACTACTGGAACTACGCACTACTGTTTACCATGTAGCGGTGTAGCTAACTACTGGAACTACACACTACGGTTTTACCATGTAGCGGTGTAGCTAACTACTGGAACTACGTACTACTGTTTTACCATGTAGCAGTGTAGCTAACTACTGGAACTACGTACTACTGTTTTACCATGTAGCGGTGTAGCTAACTACTGGAACTACGTACTACTGTTTTACCATGTAGCGGTGTAGCTAACTACTGGAACTACACACTACTGTTTTACCATGTAGCGGTGTAGCTAACTACTGGAACTACACACTACTGTTTTACCATGTAGCGGTGTAGCTAACTACTGGAACTACGTACTACTGTTTTACCATGTAGCGGTGTAGCTAACTACTGGAACTACGTACTACTGTTTTACCATGTAGCGGTGTAGCTAACTACTGGAACTACACACTACTGTTTTACCATGTAGCGGTGTAGCTAACTACTGGAACTACACACTACTGTTTTACCATGTAGCGGTGTAGCTAACTACTGGAACTACACACTACTGTTTTACCATGTAGCGGTGTAGCTAACTACTGGAACTACGTACTACTGTTTTACCATGTAGCGGTGTAGCTAACTACTGGAACTACGTACTACTGTTTTACCATGTAGCGGTGTAGCTAACTACTGGAACTACGTACTACTGTTTTACCATGTAGCGGTGTAGCTAACTACTGGAACTACGTACTACTGTTTTACCATGTAGCGGTGTAGCTAACTACTGGAACTACGTACTACTGTTTTACCATGTAGCGGTGTAGCTAACTACTGGAACTACGTACTACTGTTTTACCATGTAGCGGTGCAGCTAACTACTGGAACTACGTACTACTGTTTTACCATGTAGCGGTGCAGCTAACTACTGGAACTACACACTACTGTTTTACCATGTAGCGGTGTAGCTAACTACTGGAACTACGTATTACTGTTTTACCATGTAGCGGTGTAGCTAACTACTGGAACTACGTACTACTGTTTTACCATGTAGCGGTGTAGCTAACTACTGGAACTACACACTACTGTTTTACCATGTAGCGGTGTAGCTAACTACTGGAACTACACACTACTGTTTTACCATGTAGCGGTGTAGCTAACTACTGGAACTACACACTACTGTTTTACCATGTAGCGGTGTAGCTAACTACTGGAACTACACACTACTGTTTTACCATGTAGCGGTGTAGCTAACTACTGGAACTACACACTACTGTTTTACCATGTAGCGGTGTAGCTAACTACTGGAACTACACACTACTGTTTTACCATGTAGCGGTGTAGCTAACTACTGGAACTACACACTACTGTTTTACCATGTAGCGGTGTAGCTAACTACTGGTACTACGTACTACTGTTTTTGCTCAAATCAAACATGGGTGAAGTAGCAGGAATGTTCTTTGTTTTCCTCACCAGACCTGCCTGATTCTCACTGGTTGTGTTAAATAGCCTAATTACACATTCTGTAAACATCTGACTACACAGTGGTCTGTTCTTCCAGTGTGAAGTCTTGACATTTCAGATATAGATATTATGTTTTTTAGTAGTGGTTTAGAAGTAGTGAAGTACTTGTTCAGTCATTTTAGTTCTGTAAACTACATTGAACACAAATAGAAACGCAACATGAAACCATTTCAAAGATTTTACTGAGTTACAGTTCATAGAAGGAAATCAGTCAATTGAAATAAATAAATTAGGCCCTAATCAATGGATTTCACATGACTGGGAATACAGATATGCATCTGTTGGTCACAGATACCTTAAAAAGGTAGGGGCGTGGATCAGAAAACCAGTCAGTATCTGGTGTGACCATCATTTGCCTCATGCAGTGCGACACATCTCCTTCGCATCGAGTTGATCAGGCTGTTGATTGTGGCCTGTGGAATGTTGTCCCACTCCTCTTCAATGGCTGTGCGAAGTTGCTGGATATTGGTGGGAACTGGAACAAGCTGTCGTACATGTCGATCCAGAGCATCCCAAACATGCTCAATGGGTGACATCTGGTGAGTATGCAGGCCATGGAAGAACTGGGACATTTTCAGCTTCCAAGAATTGTGTACAGATCCTTGTGACATGGGGCCGTGCATTATCATGAGGTGATGGCAGCGGATGAATGGCACAGCAATGGGCCTCAGGATCTCATCACGGTATCTCTGTGCATTCAGATTGACATCGATAAAATGCAATTGTGTTTGTTGTCCGTAGCTTATGCCTGCCCATACCATAACCCCACCGCCACCATGGGGCACTCTGTTCACAACGTTGACATCAGCAAACCGCTTGCTTACACAACGCCATACACACTGTCTGCCATCTGCCCGGTACAGTTGAAACCAGGATTCATTCGTGAACAGCACACTTCTCCAGCGTGCCAGTGGCCATTGAAGGTGAGCATTTGCCAACTGAAATTCTTCGGCTGTGCAAACCCACAGTTTCATCAGCTGTCCAGGTGGCTGGTCTCAGACGATCCCGCAGGTGGAGAGGTCCCGTGGTTACACGTTGTCTGCGGTTGTGAGGCCGGTTGCAAAAATTCTCTAAAACGACGTAGGAGGCGGTTTATGGTAGAGAAATTAACATTAAATTATCTGGCAACAGCTCTGGTGGACATTCCTGCAGTCAGCATGCCAATTGCACGCTCCCTCAACTTGAGACATCTGTGGCATTGTGTTGTGTGACAAAACTGCACATTTTAGAGTGGCCTTTTATTGTCCCCAGCACAAGGTGCACCTGTGTAATGATCACGCTGTTTAATCAGCATCTTGATATGCCACCTGTCAGGTTGAAGGATTATCTTGGCAAAGGAGAAATGCTCACTAACATGGATGTCAACAAAAGTTATGCACAACATTTGAGAGAAATACGATTTCTGTGCGTATGGTGTTTACATGTTGCGTTTATATTTTAGTTCAGTATATATTTTCTGAAGGGCAGCTTTAGTGTAGCTTAACTTCTTCCAGTGTGAAGTAATAGGTATCTCTCTCTCTCTCTCTCTCTCTCTCTCTCTCTCTCTCTCTCTCTCTCTCTCTCCCCCTCTCTCCCCCTCTCTCTCCCCCTCCCTCCCTCCCTCCCTCCCTCCCTCCCTCTAGGTGATAAATGTGGTGATGAGAGTAGTGGTGTAGAAGGGTTACAGGTAGTTAGAGTTAAGGTCAGAGGTCAGGGGAAGGTCTTACATGATGAATATGGAGGTGGCGATGAGCGCGGTGGTGAAGAATCCTCTCTGACAGTCTGCGTTCTTCCTCTGTCTCTGGTGCATCTCCCCTCCACAGTTCTCACAGCAGCGGCACACACAGAAACACATTCCTACGATGGGGGTCAGCACCAGGAACACACAGGCCAGACTCACCAACACCAGGAAGCCTGCCTCGTAGTAGATCGTCTGCAGAAGGACAGACACCACATCGGTAGAGAGATACAGTGCTGTGAAAAAGTATTTGCCCCCTTTCTAATTTTCTCTACTTTTGCATATTTGTGATACTGAATGTTATCAGATCTTCAACCAAAACCTAATATTAGATAAAGGGAACATGAGTGAACAAATAACACAACAATTACATACTTATTTCATAAACAAGGTTATGCAACACCCAATTCCCCTGTGTGAAAAAGTAATTGCCCCCTTACACTCAATAACTGGTTGTGCCACCTTAAGCTGCAATGACTCCAACCAAATGCTTCCTGTAGTTGTTGATCAGTCTCTCACGGCGCTGTGGAGGAATTTTGGCCCACTCTTCCATGCAGAACTGCTTTAACTAAGTGACGTGTGGGTTTTCAAGCATAAACTGCTCGTTTCAAGTCCTGCCACAACATCTCAATTGGGATTAGGTCTGGACTTTGACTAGGCCATTCCAAAACTTCCAATTTGTTGCTTTTTAGCCATTTTCATGTAGACTTGATTGTGTGTTTTGGATCATTGTCTTGCTGCATGACCCAGCTGTGCTTCAGCGTCAGCTCACAGACGGATGGTCTGACATTCTCCTGTAGAATTCTCTGATACAGAGCAGAATTCATGGTTCCTTCTATTAAGGCAAGTCGTCCAGGTCCTGAGGCAGCAAAGCATCCCCAAACCATCACACCACCACCACCATGCTTGACCTTTGGTATGATGTTCTTACTGTGGAAGGCAGAGTTTGGTTTTCGCCAGGCATTACTGGAACCATGTCGTCCAAAAAGTTATACTTTTGAATCATCTGTCCATAGAACGTTCTTCCAAGAGTCTTGATGATCATCCAGGTGCTTTTTGGCAAACTTGAGTATAACTACCAGTCTGTTAGAGAGATAACTACCTGTCTGTTAGAGAGATAACTACCTGTCTGTTAGAGAGATAACTACCGGTCTGTTAGAGAGATAACTACCTGTCTGTTAGAGAGATAACTGCCTGTCTGTTAGAGAGATAACTACCTGTCTGTTAGAGAGATAACTACCTGTCTGTTAGAGATATAACTACCTGTCTGTTAGAGAGATAACTACCTGTATGTTAGAGATATAACTACCTATCTGTTAGAGATATAACTACCTGTCTGTTAGAGAGATAACCACCTGTCTGTTAGAGAGATAACTACCTGTCTGTTAGAGAGATAACCACCTGTCTGTTAGAGAGATAACTACCTGTCTGTTAGAGAGATAACTACCTGTATGTTAACGAGATAACTACCTGTCTGTTAAAGAGATAACTACCTGTCTGTTAGAGAGATAACTACCTGTCTGTTAGAGATATAACTACCTGTCTGTTTGAGAGATAACTACCTGTCTGTTAAAGAGATAACTACCTGTCTGTTAGAGAGATAACTACCTGTCTGTTAGAGAGATAACTACCTGTCTGTTAGAGAGATAACTACCTGTCTGTTAGAGCGATAACTAGCTGTCTGTTAGAGAGATAACTAGCTGTCTGTTAGAGAGATAACTAGCTGTCTGTTAGAGAGATAACTAGCTGTCTGTTAGAGAGATAACTAGCTGTCTGTTAGAGAGATAACTAGCTGTCTGTTAGAGAGATAACTACCTGTCTGTTAGAGATATAACTACCTGTCTGTTAGAGAGATAACTACCTGTCTGTTAGAGAGATAACTACCTGTCTGTTAGAGAGATAACCACCTGTCTGTTAGAGCGATAACTAGCTGTCTGTTAAAGAGATAACTAGCTGTCTGTTAGAGAGATAACTACCTGTCTGTTAGAAATATAACTACCTGTCTGTTAGAGAGATAACTAGCTGTCTGTTAGAGAGATAACTAGCTGTCTGTTAGAGAGATAACTAGCTGTCTGTTAGAGAGATAACTGCCTGTCTGTTAGAGAGATAACTACCTGTCTGTTAGAGAGATAACCACCTGTCTGTTAGAGCGATAACTAGCTGTCTGTTAAAGAGATAACTAGCTGTCGGTTAGAGAGATAACTAGCTGTCTGTTAGAGAGATAACTACCTGTCTGTTAGAGATATAACTACCTGTCTGTTAGAGAGATAACTACCTGTCTGTTAGAGAGATAACTACCTGTCTGTTAGAGATATAACTACCTGTCTGTTAGAGAGATAACTACCTGTCTGTTAGAGAGATAACTACCTGTCTGTTAGAGAGATAACTACCTGTCTGTTAGAGAGATAACTACCTGTCTGTTAGAAATATAACTACCTGTCTGTTAGAGATATAACTACCTGTCTGTTAGAGAGATAACTACCTGTCTGTTAGAGAGATAACTACCTGTATGTTAAAGAGATAACTACCTGTCTGTTAAAGAGATAACTACCTGTCTGTTAGAGAGATAACTACCTGTCTGTTAGAGAGATAACTACCTGTATGTTAGAGAGATAACTACCTGTCTGTTAAAGAGATAACTACCTGTCTGTTAGAGAGATAACTACCTGTCTGTTAGAGAGATAACTACCTGTCTGTTAGAGATATAACTACCTGTCTGTTAGAGAGATAACTACCTGTCTGTTAGAGAGATAACTACCTGTCTGTTAGAGATATAACTACCTGTCTGTTAGAGATATAACTACCTGTCTGTTAGAGATATAACTACCTGTCTGTTAAAGAGATAACTACCTGTCTGTTAGAGAGATAACTACCTGTCTGTTAGAGAGATAACTACCTGTCTGTTAGAGAGATAACTAGCTGTCTGTTAGAGAGATAACTAGCTGTCTGTTAGAGAGATAACTAGCTGTCTGTTAGAGAGATAACTAGCTGTCTGTTAGAGAGATAACTACCTGTCTGTTAGAGAGATAACTAGCTGTCTGTTAGAGAGATAATTAGCTGTCTGTTAGAGAGATAACTAGCTGTCTGTTAGAGAGATAACTAGCTGTCTGTCTTGCTGGCCTGTCTGTCTGTCTGTATGTCTGTGTTGCTGGCCTGTGTCTGTCTGTCTGTCTGTCTGTCTGTCTGTTGTCTGTCTGTCTGTGTGGCTGGCCTGGTTGGCTGATTGGCTGGCTGGTCCATCTATCTGTCTGTCTGGCCTTTGTCCGTCTGTCTGTCTGTCTGTCCTAGGAGGAGAGTTGTAGTGGGTGTATGTGTATGGTGACTTTACCTGTAGCATTAAGACAACGTTCTCTGGCTGCAACAGCAGAAAACACAGAGTTAGTATTACAGTGTGTTAGTGAGTTATACATTATTATATACACACTCTGAAACACGCACACACATACGCAGCAGCCTACCTTGTGATAGTCCTCCAGTTTTATCCCTCCCATGTTCTGTTGGATAACTTTTATGATGAGATCTGAGAACAAAACACAACCTCATTAGCCAATCACAGAGCACAACGCTCGTTAGCCAATTACACAACACATCCTTGTTAGCCAATCACATAACACATGCTTGTTAGCCAATCACACAACACAATAGTCATTAGCCAATTATATACAACAGTCGTTAGCCAATCAAATACAATGCTCATTAGCCAATCACACACACAACACACACTTGTTAATAATAATAATACATGGGATTTAAAGCGCCTTTCAAAAAACCCAAGGACGCTGTACACAGCAAAGAGTAAAAACTAAAACAAGAAAAAGACAATCAAATAATGAACTCTACTTGGCTTAGGCTAGGACTGAGTAAGCTAGGCTAGGGCTGAGTAAGCTAGGCTAGGACTGAGTAAGCTTGGCTAGGACTGAGTAAGCTAGGCTAGGGCTGAGTAAGCTAGGCTAGGACTGAGTAAGCTAGGCTAGGACTGAGTAAGTTAGGCTAGGGCTGAGTAAATTAGGCTAGTGCTGAGTAAGCTAGGCTAGGGCTGAGTAAGCTAGGCTAGGGCTGAGTAAGCTAGGCTAGGACTGAGTAAGCTAGGCTAGGGCTGAGTAAGCTAGGCTAGGGCTGAGTAAGCTAGGCTAGGACTGAGTAAGCTAGGCTAGGGCTGAGTAAGCTAGGCTAGGGCTGAGTAAGCTAGGCTAGGGCTGAGTAAGCTAGGCTAGGACTGAGTAAGCTAGGCTAGTGCTGAGTAAGCTAGGCTAGTGCTGAGTAAGCTAGGCTAGGGCTGAGTAAGCTAGGCTAGTGCTGAGTAAGCTAGGCTAGGGCTGAGTATGCTAGGCTAGGGCTGAGTAAGCTAGGCTAGGGCTGAGTAAGCTAGGCTAGTGCTGAGTAAGCTAGGCTAGGGCTGAGTAAGCTAGGCTAGGGCTGAGTAAGCTAGGCTAGGACTGAGTAAGCTAGGCTAGGACTGAGTAAGCTAGGCTAGGGCTGAGTAAGCTAGGCTAGGGCTGAGTAAGCTAGGCTAGGGCTGAGTAAGCTAGGCTAGGGCTGAGTAAGCTAGGCTAGTGCTGAGTAAGCTAGGCTAGGGCTGAGTAAGCTAGGCTAGGGCTGAGTAAGCTAGGCTAGGGCTGAGTAAGCTAGGCTAGGGCTGAGTAAGCTAGGCTAGGACTGAGTAAGCTAGGCTAGGGCTGAGTAAATTAGGCTAGTGCTGAGTAAGCTAGGCTAGTGCTGAGTAAGCTAGGCTAGGGCTGAGTAAGCTAAGCTAGGACTGAGTAAACTAGATTAGGGATGAGTAAGCTAGGCTAGGGCTGAGTAAGCTAGGCTAGTGCTGAGTAAGCTAGGCTAGGGCTGAGTAAGCTAGGCTAGGGCTGAGTAAGCTAGGCTAGTGCTGAGTAAGCTAGGCTAGGGATGAGTAAGCTAGGCTAGGGTTGAGTAAGTTAGGCTAGGACTGAGTAAGCTAGGCTAGGACTGAGTAAGCTAGGCTAGGGATGAGTAAGCTAGGCTAGGGATGAGTAAGCTAGGCTAGGACTGAGTAAGCTAGGCTAGGACTGAATAAGCTAGGCTAGGACTGAGTAAGCTAGGCTAGGACTGAGTAAGCTAGGCTAGTGCTGAGTAAGCTAGGCTAGGACTGAGTAAGCTAGGCTAGGGCTGAGTAAGCTAGGCTAGGGCTGAGTAAGCTAGGCTAGGGCTGAGTAAGTTAGGCTAGGGCTGAGTAAGCTAGGCTAGGGCTGAGTAAGCTAGGCTAGGGATGAGTAAGCTAGGCTAGGGATGAGTAAGCTAGGCTAGTGCTGAATAAGCTAGGCTAGGGCTGAGTAAGCTAGGCTAGGGCTGAGTAAGCTAGGCTAGTGCTGAATAAGCTAGGCTAGGGCTGAGTAAGCTAGGCTAGGGCCGAGTAAGCTAGGCTAGGACTGAGTAAGGTCGAGCTAAGCCAGTGTTTTCCCAAACTCGGTCCTCGGGACCCCAAGGGGTGCACGTTTTGGTTTTTGCCATAACACTACACAGCTGATTCAGATTATCAAAGCTTGATGATGAGTTGATTATTTGAATCAGCTGTGTAGTGCTACGGCAAAAACCAAAACATGCACCCAGGGGGGCCCCCTGAGCTAAGCTGTGTGGGGGGGGTCTGAGAGGTATGAGGGAGCAAGGCCATGGAGGGCCTTGTAGGTGAGGAGCAGGATCTTGTAAATTAGGTAATGCATCATTTTACTGGTAACCAGTGAAGGTGGTGCAGAGTGCATTTGACTGGGATCAATCAATCAATCAATCAATTTTATTTTATATAGCCCTTCTTACATCAGCTAATATCTCGAAGTGCTGTACAGAAACCCAGCCTAAAACCCCAAACAGCTAGTAATGCAGGTGTAGAAGCACGGTCCAGTGAAGGTGGTGCAGAGTGAATTTGACTGGGATCCAGTGAAGGTGGTGCAGAGTGAATTTGACAGGGAGCCAGTAAAGGTTGTGCAGGGTGAATTTGACTAGGAGCCAGTGAAGGTGTTGCAGAGTGAATTTGACTGGGATCCAGTGAAGGTGGTGCAGAGTGAATTTGACTGGGATCCAGTGAAGGTGGTGCAGAGTGAATTTGACTGGGATCCAGTGAAGGTGTTGCAGAGTGAATTTGACTGGGATCCAGTGAAGGTGGTGCAGAGTGAATTTGACTAGGAGCCAGTGAAGGTGTTGCAGAGTGAATTTGACTGGGATCCAGTGAAGGTGTTGCAGAGTGAATTTGACTGGGATCCAGTGAAGGTGGTGCAGAGTGAATTTGACTGGGATCCAGTGAAGGTGGTGCAGAGTGGAGGTGATGTGTTCCCAGGGTTTGGTGTGGGGTGGGGACCCTGGCAGCAGAGTGGAGGTGATGTGTTCCCAGGGTTTGGTGTGTGGTGAGGACCCTGGCAGCAGAGTGGAGGTGATGTGTTCCCAGGGTTTGGTGTGTGGTGGGGACCCTGGCAGCAGAGTGGAGGTGATGTGTTCCCAGGGTTTGGTGTGGGGCGGGGACCCTGGCAGCAGAGTGGAGGTGATGTGTTCCCAGGGTTTGGTGTGGGGCGGGGACCCTGGCAGCAGAGTGGAGGTGATGTGTTCCCAGGGTTTGGTGTGTGGCGGGGACCCTGGCAGCAGAGTGGAGGTGATGTGTTCCCAGGGTTTGGTGTGTGGTGGGGGACCCTGGCAGCAGAGTGGAGGTGATGTGTTCCCAGGGTTTGGTGTGTGGTGGGGACCCTGGCAGCAGAGTGGAGGTGATGTGTTCCCAGGGTTTGGTGTGTGGTGGGGACCCTGGCAGCAGAGTGGAGGTGATGTGTTCCCAGGGTTTGGTGTGTGGTGGGGACCCTGGCAGCAGAGTGGAGGTGATGTGTTCCCAGGGTTTGGTGTGTGGTGGGGACCCTGGCAGCAGAGTGGAGGTGATGTGTTCCCAGGGTTTGGTGTGTGGTGGGGACCCTGGCAGCAGAGTGGAGGTGATGTGTTCCCAGGGTTTGGTGTGTGGTGGGGACCCTGGCAGCAGAGTGGAGGTGATGTGTTCCCAGGGTTTGGTGTGTGGTGGGGACCCTGGCAGCAGAGTGGAGGTGATGTGTTCCCAGGGTTTGGTGTGGGGTGGGGACCCTGGCAGCAGAGTGGAGGTGATGTGTTCCCAGGGTTTGGTGTGTGGTGGGGACCCTGGCAGCAGAGTGGAGGTGATGTGTTCCCAGGGTTTGGTGTGTGGTGGGGTCCCTGGCAGCAGAGTGGAGGTGATGTGTTCCCAGGGTTTGGTGTGTGGTGGGGACCCTGGCAGCAGAGTGGAGGTGATGTGTTCCCAGGGTTTGGTGTGTGGTGGGGACCCTGGCAGCAGAGTGGAGGTGATGTGTTCCCAGGGTTTGGTGTGTGGTGGGGACCCTGGCAGCAGAGTGGAGGTGATGTGTTCCCAGGGTTTGGTGTGTGGTGGGGACCCTGGCAGCAGAATGGAGGTGATGTGTTCCCAGGGTTTGGTGTGTGGTGAGGACCCTGGCAGCAGAGTGGAGGTGATGTGTTCCCAGGGTTTGGTGTGTGGTGAGGACCCTGGCAGCAGAGTGGAGGTGATGTGTTCCCAGGGTTTGGTGTGTGGTGATGACCCTGGCAGCAGAGTGGAGGTGATGTGTTCCCAGGGTTTGGTGTGTGGTGAGGACCCTGGCAGCAGAGTGGAGGTGATGTGTTCCCAGGGTTTGGTGTGTGGTGGGGACCCTGGCAGCAGAGTGGAGGTGATGTGTTCCCAGGGTTTGGTGTGTGGTGGGGACCCTGGCAGCAGAGTGGAGGTGATGTGTTCCCAGGGTTTGGTGTGGGGTGGGGACCCTGGCAGCAGAGTGGAGGTGATGTGTTCCCAGGGTTTGGTGTGTGGTGGGGACCCTGGCAGCAGAGTGGAGGTGATGTGTTCTCAGGGTTTGGTGTGTGGTGGGGACCCTGGCAGCAGAGTGGAGGTGATGTGTTCCCAGGGTTTGGTGTGTGGTGAGGACCCTGGCAGCAGAGTGGAGGTGATGTGTTCCCAGGATTTGGTGTGTGGTGGGGACCCTGGCAGCAGAGTGGAGGTGATGTGTTCCCAGGGTTTGGTGTGTGGTGGGGACCCTGGCAGCAGAGTGGAGGTGATGTGTTCCCAGGGTTTGGTGTGTGGTGGGGACCCTGGCAGCAGAGTGGAGGTGATGTGTTCCCAGGGTTTGGTGTGTGGTGGGGACCCTGGCAGCAGAGTGGAGGTGATGTGTTCCCAGGGTTTGGTGTGTGGTGGGGACCCTGGCAGCAGAGTGGAGGTGATGTGTTCTCAGGGTTTGGTGTGTGGTGGGGACCCTGGCAGCAGAGTGGAGGTGATCTGTTCCCAGGGTTTGGTGTGTGGTGGGGACCCTGGCAGCAGAGTGGAGGTGATGTGTTCCCAGGGTTTGGTGTGGGGTGGGGACCCTGGTAGCAGAGTGGAGGTGATGTGTTCCCAGGGTTTGGTGTGTGGTGGGGACCCTGGCAGCAGAGTGGAGGTGATGTGTTCCCAGGGTTTGGTGTGTGGTGGGGACCCTGGCAGCAGAGTGGAGGTGATGTGTTCCCAGGGTTTGGTGTGTGGTGGGGTCCCTGGCAGCAGAGTGGAGGTGATGTGTTCCCAGGGTTTGGTGTGTGGTGGGGACCCTGGCAGCAGAGTGGAGGTGATGTGTTCCCAGGGTTTGGTGTGTGGTGGGGACCCTGGCAGCAGAGTGGAGGTGATGTGTTCCCAGGGTTTGGTGTGTGGTGGGGACCCTGGCAGCAGAGTGGAGGTGATGTGTTCCCAGGGTTTGGTGTGTGGTGGGGACCCTGGCAGCAGAGTGGAGGTGATGTGTTCCCAGGGTTTGGTGTGTGGTGGGGACCCTGGCAGCAGAGTGGAGGTGATGTGTTCCCAGGGTTTGGTGTGTGGTGAGGACCCTGGCAGCAGAGTGGAGGTGATGTGTTCCCAGGGTTTGGTGTGTGGTGAGGACCCTGGCAGCAGAGTGGAGGTGATGTGTTCCCAGGGTTTGGTGTGTGGTGATGACCCTGGCAGCAGAGTGGAGGTGATGTGTTCCCAGGGTTTGGTGTGTGGTGAGGACCCTGGCAGCAGAGTGGAGGTGATGTGTTCCCAGGGTTTGGTGTGTGGTGGGGACCCTGGCAGCAGAGTGGAGGTGATGTGTTCCCAGGGTTTGGTGTGTGGTGGGGACCCTGGCAGCAGAGTGGAGGTGATGTGTTCCCAGGGTTTGGTGTGGGGTGGGGACCCTGGCAGCAGAGTGGAGGTGATGTGTTCCCAGGGTTTGGTGTGTGGTGAGGACCCTGGCAGCAGAGTGGAGTTGATGTGTTCCCAGGGTTTGGTGTGTGGTGGGGACCCTGGCAGCAGAGTGGAGGTGATGTGTTCCCAGGGTTTGGTGTGTGGTGGGGACCCTGGCAGCAGAGTGGAGGTGATGTGTTCCCAGGGTTTGGTGTGTGGTGGGGACCCTGGCAGCAGAGTGGAGGTGATGTGTTCCCAGGGTTTGGTGTGTGGTGGGGACCCTGGCAGCAGAGTGGAGGTGATGTGTTCCCAGGGTTTGGTGTGTGGTGGGGACCCTGGCAGCAGAGTGGAGGTGATGTGTTCTCAGGGTTTGGTGTGTGGTGGGGACCCTGGCAGCAGAGTGGAGGTGATGTGTTCCCAGGGTTTGGTGTGTGGTGAGGACCCTGGCAGCAGAGTGGAGGTGATGTGTTCCCAGGATTTGGTGTGTGGTGGGGACCCTGGCAGCAGAGTGGAGGTGATGTGTTCCCAGGGTTTGGTGTGTGGTGGGGACCCTGGCAGCAGAGTGGAGGTGATGTGTTCCCAGGGTTTGGTGTGTGGTGGGGACCCTGGCAGTCCCTCTTTGTCCCTCTTTGTGGCATCTGAGCACACGACTGTGTGGACCTGCCTTGTTGATAGTGCTGTTAAGAAGGTAGAGCAGCGCTTTATTATGGACAGACTTTTCCCCATCTTAGCTACTGTTGTATCAATATGTTTTGACCATGACAGTTTACAATCTAGGGTTACTCCAAGCAGTTAAGTCACCTCAACTTGCTCAATTTATTTATTACAAGATTTAGTTGAGGTTTAGGGTTTAGTGAATGATTTGTCCCAAATACAATGCTTTTAGTTTTTGAAATATTTAGGACTAACTTATTCCTTGCAACCCATTCTGAAACTAACTGCAGGTCTTTCTTAAGTGTTGCAGTCATTTCAGTTGCTGTAGTAGCTGACGTGTATAGTGGTGAGTCATCCGCATACATAGACACACTGGCTTTACTCAAAGCCAGTTGCATGTCATTAGAAAATATTGAAAAAATTAAGGGGCCTAGACAGCTGCCCTGGGGAATTCCTGATTCTACCTGGATTATGTTGGAAAGGCTTCCATTAAAGAACACTCTTTGTGTTCTGTTAGAAAGGGAACTCTTTATCCACATTATAGCAGGGGGTGTAAAGCCATAACACATAGGTTTTTCCAGCAGCAGACTATGATCGATAATCAAAAAAGCAACACTGAAGTCTAACAAAACAGGCCCCACAATCTTTGTATTATCAATTTCTCTCAGCCAATCATCAGTCATTCGTGTAAGTGCTGTGCTTGTTGAATGTCCTTCCCTATAAGCGTGCTGAAAGTCAGTTGTCAATTTGTCTACTGTAAAATAGCATTGTATCTGGTCAAACACCCTTTTTTCAAAAGTTTACTAAGGGTTGGTAACAGGCTGATTGGTCGGCTATTTGAGCCAGTAAAGGGGGCTTTACTATTCTTGGGTAGCGGAATGACTTTTGCTTCCCTCCAGGCCTGAGGGCACACACTTTCTAGTAGGTTTAGATTGAAGATATGGCAAATAGGAGTGGCAATATCGTCCACTATTATCCTCAGTAATTTTCCATCCAAGTTGTCAGACCCAGGTGGCTTGTCATTGTTGATAGACAACAACAATGTTTTCACCTCTTCCACACACACTTTACTGAATTCAAAATTACAATTCTTGTCTTTCATAATTTGGTCAGATATACTTGGATGTGTAGTGTCAGCGTTTGTTGCTGGCATATCATGCCTAAATTTGCTAATCTTGCAAATGAAAAAATCATTAAAGTAGTTGCCAATATCAGTTGGTTTTGTGATGAATGAGCCATCTGATTCAATGAATGTTGGAGCTGAGTTTGCCTTTTTTCCCAGAATGTCATTGAAGGTGCTCCAAAGCTTTTTACTATCATTCTTTTTGTCATTTATCTTTGTTTCATAGTGTAGTTTCTTCTTCTTTTTATTCAGTTTAGTCACATGATTTCTCAATTTGCAGTATTGTTTGCCAATCGGTTGTGCAGCCAGACTTATTTGCCATTCCTTTTGCCTCATCCCTCTCAACCATACCATTTTTCAATTCCTCATTAATCCACGGGGATTTAACAGTTTTTACAGTCATTTTCTTAAATGGGTGCATGCTTATTAGTAACTGGAATAAGCTATTTCATAAATGTGTCAAGTGCAGCGTCTGTTTGCTCCTCATTACACACCATGGACCAACACATATTCTTTACATCAACAACATAGGAATCACTACAAAACGTATCGTGTGACCTCTTATGCACTATATTAGGCGATGTGTTCCTAGGGTTTGGTGCGCGTTAGGCAGTGGAGGTCGGAATGTATTGGAGCCTATCTAGTGCTGTTAAGACACCCTGAACAGGACTCCATTGCAGTAGTCCAGACGTGATGTAACAAAGTCATGTATGAGGGTCTCTGCTACCAGGTCCGTGAGAGAGTCAGGAGATGTTTTACGGAGGTGGTCATCCGAGGTCAGAAAACCAGGTGTGTGATTGGCTAAAGAAAAGTGGGTTACGGAGGTGGAAGAAGGAAGATTTGGTCACGAATTTGATGCGGGGCTGGAAGGAGAGGGATGGGGTCCAGGACGACGGTTTCTGACCTCGGATGATGGAACAGCTGTCGATAGACATCACGAGGTCACCCACTTTCTTCAGCCGATCACACACACAACACACAGTCATTAGCCAATCACACACAACACACAGTCATTAGCCAATCACACACAACACACAGTCATTAGCCATTCACAGAACCCAACGCTCGTAAGCCAGTCCCAGTCATGCACTGGCAGGTTTACCGGTGCTAAAGGTGCTCGTTTCCATGGAAAAGAGTAAAGGACCCATGAGCACCATGTGAAGTTCATAGGAGCATGTCGAATAGGGTGTCAAATAAAGCTACGAGACAATTTTTATTTATTTATTAAGGCATATATACATTTTTCATCCTAAAAATTAGGAATGAGCAAAGGCTTTGATTTCTGGTCAAACAGATCAAAAAGGGGTCTTAGAAACATCTACCAGAAAAAGCCTTAAAAGGTATTAGAAATACATCAAAAGACAATAATGTTGACGTAAAGACCCCTGCTAACTAATATCAACACATATTTCGTTTTTGGAGATTATTTTTTTGCCTTCTGTAAATGTAAGAAATATTGCCTTGTGCCTTGAAATTCCATTACCAAAAACCCACATATCTTTAAGATATTTTCTAATTTCTCTCCCTCATGAGGAGGGAGGATAATGAACGTTCACAGAAGTAACAAGTAAAGGTAGACCTACCAATTAGCTATAGTGTTTTTACTTATATCCATTTTTTAAATGAATTATTAAGCAAATGTATTACTAAATCGGTAACGGAATTTCAGAAAAATCGGTAACGGAATTCCTGCAATTGAATTGGCTACAAGGGGAAATCATAGTCTAATTCAGTACAGTAGAGTATAGTTCAGTTCAGTAAAGTAGAGTATAATTCAGTACAGTAAAGAAAAGTAGAGTATAGTTCAGTACAGTAAAGAAAAGTAGAGTATAATTCAGTACAGTAAAGAAAAGTAGAGTATAGTTCAGTACAGTAAAGAAAAGTAGAGTATAATTCAGTACAGTAAAGAAAAGTAGAGTATAGTTCAGTACAGTAAAGAAAAGTAGAGTATAATTCAGTACAGTAAAGAAAAGTAGAGTATAGTTCAGTACAGTAAAGAAAAGTAGAGTATAGTTCAGTACAGTAAAGAAAAGTAGAGTATAATTCAGTACAGTAAAGAAAAGTAGAGTATAAATCAGTACAGTAAAGAAAAGTAGAGTATAATTCAGTACAGTAAAGAAAAGTAGAGTTCAGTACAGGTCTGTAGTCTAGAGTAGAGTTCAGTACACAGTTGAGCACACTAGAGTTGAGCACACTAGAGTTGAGCACACTAGAGTTGAGCACACTAGAGTTGAGCACACTAGAGTTGAGCTGCACTGAACTACTCTACTGTGCTGTACTTTGATGTCCAAACTTGTGAAACATAGACGTCTATGATTTGTTCACATTTGGTCCAGTCCGGATCAACCAAATGTGGTCTTGTTTGGGGGCGGAGCTCATGACAATAATAGCCAGTGGTTAGAATAATACCCAAATATGCAAAGGAGGATATTATATATTTCCACCTTTGATGTAGGTATTCAGGATACATCACCATGCGCCCCTGTGGTACAGATCAGGGGCACATGGTGAAATTCCGTTACCGCAATTCCGTTCAGGGATGTAAATCCACTTCATTTACTGTAGTTCAATAACCAAGATAGATTTTTTTTTTTTTTTACACGCTTCAGCACTCGGCGGTCCCGTTCTGTGAGCTTGTGTGGCCTACCACTTCGCAGCTGAGCCGTTGTTGCTCCTAGACGTTTCCACTTCACAATAACAGCACTTACAGTTGACCAGGGCAGCTCTAGCAGGGCAGACATTTGACGAACTGACTTGTTGGAATGGTGGCATCCTATGACGGTGCCACGTTGAAAGTCACTGAGCTCTTCAGTAAGGCCATTATACTGCCAGTGTTTGTCTATGGAGATTGCATGGCTGTGTGCTCGATTTTATGTTGCCAGGATGTCTTTATATACAGTGGGGCAAAAAAGTATTTAGTCAGCCACCAATTGTGCAAGTTCTCCCACTTAAAAAGATGAGAGAGGCCTGTAAATTTAATCATAGGTACACGTCAACTATGACAGACAAAATTAGAAAAAAAAATCCAGAAAATCACATTGTAGGATTTTTTATGAATTTATTTGCAAATTATGGTGGAAAATAAGTATTTGGTCAATAACAAAAGTTTCTCAATACTTTGTTATATACCCTTTGTTGGCAATGACACAGGTCAAATGTTTTCTGTATGTCTTCACAAGGTTTTCATACACTGTTGCTGGTATTTTGGCCCATTCCTCCATGCAGATCTCCTCTAGAGCAGTGATGTTTTGGGGCTGTCGCTGGGCAACACAGACTTTCAACTCCCTCCAAAGATTTTCTATGGGGTTGAGATCTGGAGACTGGCTAGGCCACTCCAGGACCTTGAAATGCTTCTTACGAAGCCACTCCTTCGTTACCCGGGCGGTTTGTTTGGGATCATTGTCATGCTGAAAGACCCAGCCACGTTTCATCTTCAATGCCCTTGCTGATGGAAGGAGGTTTTCACTCAAAATCTCACGATACATGGCCCCATTCATTCTTTCCTTTACACAAATCAGTCGTCCTGGTCCCTTTGCAGAAAAACAGCCCCAAAGCATGATGTTTCCACCCCCACGCTTCACAGTAGGTATGGTGTTCTTTGGATGCAACTCAGCATTCTTTGTCCTCCAAACACGACGAGTTGAGTTTTTACCAAAAAGTTCTATTTTGGTTTCATATGACATTCTCCCAATCCTCTTCTGGATCATCCAAATGCACTCTAGCAAACTTCAGACGGGCCTGGACATGTACTGGCTTAAGCAGGGGGACACGTCTGGCACTGCATGATTTGAGTCCCTGGCGGCGTAGTGTGTTACTGATGGTAGGCTTTGTTACTTTGGTCCCAGCTCTCTGCAGGTCATTCACTAGGTCCCCCCCGTGTGGTTCTGGGATTTTTGCTCACCGTTCTTGTGATCATTTTGACCCCACGGGGTGAGATCTTGCGTGGAGCCCCAGATCGAGGGAGATTATCAGTGGTCTTGTATGTCTTCCATTTCCTAATATTTGCTCCCACAGTTGATTTCTTCAAACCAAGCTGCTTACCTATTGCAGATTCAGTCTTCCCAGCCTGGTGCAGGTCTACAATTTTGTTTCTGGTGTCCTTTGACAGCTCTTTGGTCTTGGCCATAGTGGAGTTTGGAGTGTGACTGTTTGAGGTTGTGGACAGGTGTCTTTTATACTGATAACAAGTTCAAACAGGTGCCATTAATACAGGTAACAAGTGGAGGACAGAAGAGCCTCTTAAAGAAGAAGTTACAGGTCTATGAGAGCCAGAAATCTTGCTTGTTTGTAGGTGACCAAATACTTATTTTCCACCATAATTTGCAAATAAATTCATTAAAAATCCTACAATGTGATTTTCTGGAATTTGTTTTCTCAATTTGTCTGTCATAGTTGACGTGTACCTATGATGAAAATTACAGGCCTCTCTCATCTTTTTAAGTGGGAGAACTTGCACAATTGGTGGCTGACTAAATACTTTTTTTCCCCACTGTAGATCAGCTGCAGTAATACCTGATCTGTTACTCAGCAGGTACACACACACACAGTGAGAAAGACACAGAGACACTTCTTTAAATATGAGGGGACAGGTAAAGTGCGTTGCTGTTCTAGAACTGTCTGGCCAGTAAAAAGCTGTTCTAGAACTGTATGGTCAGTAAAAAGCTGTGTTCTAGAACTGTCTGGTCAGTAAAAAGCTGTGTTCTAGAACTGTCTGGTCAGTAAAAAGTTGTGTTCTAGAACTGTCTGGTCAGAAAAAGCTGTGTTCTAGAACTGTCTTGTCAGTAAAAAGTTGTGTTCTAGAACTGTCTGGTCAGTAAAAAGTTGTGTTCTAGAACTGTCTTGTCAGTAAAAAGCTGTGTTCTAGAACTGTCTTGTCAGTAAAAAGCTGTGTTGTAGAACTGTCTGGTCAGTAAAAAGCAGTGTTGTAGAACTGTCTGGTCAGTAAAAAGCTGTGTTCTAGAACTGTCTGGTCAGTAAAATGCTGTGTTGTAGAACTGTCTGGTCAGTAAAAAGCTGTGTTCTAGAACTGTCTGGTCAGTAAAAAGCTGTGTTGTAGAACTGTCTGGTCAGTAAAAAGCTGTGTTCTAGAACTGTCTTGTCAGTAAAAAGCTGTGTTCTAGAACTGTCTGGTCAGTAAAAAAGTTGTGTTCTAGAACTGTCTGGTCAGTAAAAAGCTGTGTTCTAGAACTGTCTGGTCAGTAAAAAGCTGTGTTCTAGAACTGTCTGGTCAGTAAAAAGTTGTGTTCTAGAACTGTCTTGTCAGTAAAAAGCTGTGTTCTAGAACTGTCTTGTCAGTAAAAAGCTCTGTTCTAGGACTGTCTGGTCAGTAAAAAGCTGTGTTGTAGAACTGTCTGGTCAGTAAAAAGCTGTGTTCTAGAACTGTCTGGTCAGTAAAAAGCTGTGTTGTAGAACTGTCTGGTCAGTAAAAAGCTGTGTTGTAGAACTGTCTGGTCAGTAAAAAGCTGTGTTCTAGAACTGTCTGGTCAGTAAAAAGCTGTGTTGTAGAACTGTCTGGTCAGTAAAAAGCTGTGTTCTAGAACTGTCTGGTCAGTAAAAAGCTGTGTTGTAGAACTGTCTGGTCAGTAAAAAGCTGTGTTGTAGAACTGTCTGGTCAGTAAAAAGCTGTGTTGTAGAACTGTCTGGTCAGTAAAAAGCTGTGTTGTCCGGCTGAGAATCCAGTCTGCAGTTCCCAGACCCTCCTGGCCACTGTCTAACGGCTAACGGCTAACAGCTAGCAGTATTACAATTCACTGTTAAACCTGTATATTAGCATACTAGCATATCTTATCTAGCTACCTGACCAATCCGGGTCTTATCTGAGTCAGCTAGCAGTGCATCTTAGCATCGAGGTATTGAGGACTAAAACTGCTGAAGACATTCTACTGCCCTGTTCCACCCAGAACGTTCTACTGCCCTGTTCCACCCAGAACGTTCTACTGCCCTGTTCCACCCAGAACGTTCTACTGCCCTGTTCCACCCAGAACACTATACTGCCCTGTTCCACCCAGAACGTTCTACTGCCCTGTTCCACCCAAAACATTCTACTGCCCTGTTCCACCCAGAACATTATACTGCCCTGTTCCACCCAGAACACTATACTGCCCTGTTCCACCCAGAACACTATACTGCCCTGTTCCACCCAGAACACTATACTGCCCTGTTCCACCCAGAACACTATACTGCCCTGTTCCACCCAGAACACTATACTGCCCTGTTCCACCCAGAACGTTCTACTGCCCTGTTCCACCCAGAACACTATACTGCCCTGTTCCACCCAGAACACTCTACTGCCCTGTTCCACCCAAAACACTCTACTGCCCTGTTCCACCCAGAACACTATACTGCCCTGTTCCACCCAGAACACTATACTGCCCTGTTCCACCCAGAACACTATACTGCCCTGTTCCCCCCAGAACACTATACTGCCCTGTTCCACCCAGAACACTCTACTGCCCTGTTCCACCCAGAACACTCTACTGCCCTGTTCCACCCAGAACACTCTACTGCCCTGTTCCACCCAGAACATGATGCTGCCCTGTTCCACCCAGAACACTATACTGCCCTGTTCCACCCAGAACACTCTACTGCCCTGTTCCACCCAGAACACTCTACTGCCCTGTTCCACCCAGAACACTATACTGCCCTGTTCCACCCAGAGCGTTCTACTGCCCTGTTCCACCCAGAACACTCTACTGCCCTGTTCCACCCAGAACACTCTACTGCCCTGTTCCACCCAGAACACTATACTGCCCTGTTCCACCCAGAACACTATACTGCCCTGTTCCACCCAGAACAATATACTGCCCTGTTCCACCCAGAACACTCTACTGCCCTTTACACCCAGAACGTTCTACTGCCCTGTTCCACCCAGAACGTTCTACTGCCCTGTTCCACCCAGAACACTATACTGCCCTGTTCCACCCAGAACGTTCTACTGCCCTGTTCCACCCAGAACACTCTAATGCCCTGTTCCACCCAGAACGTTCTACTGCCCTGTTCCACCCAGAACATTCTACTGCCCTGTTCCACCCAGAACATGGTGCTGCCCTGTTCCACCCAGAACATTCTACTTCCCTGTTCCACCCAGAACATTCTACTTCCCTGTTCCATCCAGAACATTCTACTGCCCTGTTCCACCCAGAACATGGTGCTGCCCTGTTCCACCCAGAACACTCTAATGCCCTGTTCCACCCAGAACGTTCTACTGCCCTGTTCCACCCAGAACATTCTACTGCCCTGTTCCACCCAGAACATGGTGCTGCCCTGTTCCACCCAGAACACTCTAATGCCCTGTTCCACCCAGAACGTTCTACTGCCCTGTTCCACCCAGAACATTCTACTGCCCTGTTCCACCCAGAACACTCTACTGCCCTGTTCCACCCAGAACACTATACTGCCCTGTTCCACCCAGAACGTTCTACTGCCCTGTTCCACCCAGAACACTCTACTGCCCTGTTCCACCCAGAACACTCTACTGCCCTGTTCCACCCAGAACACTATACTGCCCTGTTCCACCCAGAACACTATACTGCCCTGTTCCACCCAGAACAATATACTGCCCTGTTCCACCCAGAACACTCTACTGCCCTTTACACCCAGAACGTTCTACTGCCCTGTTCCACCCAGAACGTTCTACTGCCCTGTTCCACCCAGAACACTATACTGCCCTGTTCCACCCAGAACGTTCTACTGCCCTGTTCCACCCAGAACACTCTAATGCCCTGTTCCACCCAGAACGTTCTACTGCCCTGTTCCACCCAGAACATTCTACTGCCCTGTTCCACCCAGAACATGGTGCTGCCCTGTTCCACCCAGAACATGGTGCTGCCCTGTTCCACCCAGAACATTCTACTGCCCTGTTCCACCCAGAACATTCTACTGCCCTGTTCCACCCAGAACATTCTACTGCCCTGTTCCACCCAGAACACTCTACTGCCCTGTTCCACCCAGCTGGAGACTCTTATCTCCCTCACTAACTTTAAGCATCAGTTGTCAGAGCAGCTTACCGATCACTGCACCTGTACACAGCCCATCTGAAATTAGCCCACCCAACTACCTCATCCCCATATTGTTATTTATTTTGCTAATTTGCACCCCAGTATCTCTATTTGCACATCTTCTTCTGCACATCTATCACTCCAGTGTTGATACTAAATTGTAACTATTTTGCACTATGGCCTATTTATTGCCTTACCTCCATAACTTACTACATTTGCACACACTGTATATATATTTTCTGTTGTATTTTTGACTGTATGTTTTGTTTTACCCCATATGTAACTCTGTGTTGTTGTTTTTATCGAACTGCTTTGCTTTATCTTGGCCAGGTCGCAGTTGTAAATGAGAACTTGTTCTTAACTGGTTTACCTGGTTAAAAAAAGAACATGATGCTGCCCTGTTCCACACAGAACATGGTGCTGCCCTGTTCCACCCAGAACGTTCTACTGCCCTGTTCCACCCAGAACATTCTACTGCCCTGTTCCACCCAGAACATTCTACTGCCCTGTTCCACACAGAACATGGTGCTGCCCTGTTCCACCCAGAACATTCTACTGCCCTGTTCCACACAGAACATGGTGCTGCCCTGTTCCACCCAGAACATTCTACTGCCCTGTTCCACACAGAACATGGTGCTGCCCTGTTCCACCCAGAACATTATACTGCCCTGTTCCACAAATAACATTTTACTTCCTTGTAACACCCAGAACATTCTACTGCCCTGTTCCACCCAGAACATGGTGCTGCCCTGTTCCACCCAGAACATTCTACTGCCCTGTTCCACCCAGAACATGGTGCTGCCCTGTTCCACCCAGAACGTGATGTTGCCCTGTTCCACCCAGAACATGATGCTGACCTGTTCCACCCAGAACATTCTACTGCCCTGTTCCACCCAGAACATGGTGCTGCCCTGTTCCACCCAGAACGTGATGTTGCCCTGTTCCACCCAGAACATGATGCTGACCTGTTCCACCCAGAACATGATGCTGACCTGTTCCACCCAGAACATTCTACTTCCCTGTTCCACCCAGAACATTCTACTGCCCTGCTCCACCCAGAACATTCTACTGCCCTGCTCCACCCAGAACATTCTACTGCCTTGTCCCACCCAGAACATGATGCTGGTAACTGACTGCAGTATCATCTAACTTGTCCTAGTTAGGCTATCCCATAGAAATGTAATCAATAGAAAGGGCTTGGAACATCTAACCCTGGCAATTTGACTAGACTTATGGATACACTCGCAATGGCTGCCAGTCCACCTATTATGTCACTATGGACTTCTATGGGTTAACTGTGTCATTATCATCTATCTAACCGGTGCTGGTTAGCAGAGTAGCATCGCAGCTATCTGGTGTTGAGGTGCTGCTTAGCATTAGCTACCCAGGGTAGTAGTATCTATCTAACTGGTGCTGTTTAGCATTAGCTACCCAGGGTAGTAGTATCAATCTAACTGGTGCTGCTTAGCATTAGCTACCCAGGGTAGTATTATCTATCTAACTGGTGCTGGTTAGCAGAGTAGCATCTCAGCCATCTGGTGTTGAGGTGCTGGTTAGCATTAGCTACCCAGGGTAGTAGTATCTATCTAACTGGTGCTGGTTAGCAGAGTAGCGTCTCAGCCATCTGGTGTTGAGGTGCTGCTTAGCATTAGCTACCCAGGGTAGTAGTATCTATCTAACTGGTGCTGGTTAGCAGAGTAGCATCTCAGCCATCTGGTGTTGAGGTGCTGCTTAGCATTAGCTACCCAGGGTAGTATTATCTATCTAACTGGTGCTGCTTAGCATTAGCTACCCAGGGTAGTAGTATCTATCTAACTGGTGCTGGTTAGCAGAGTAGCATCGCAGCCATCTGGTGTTGAGGTGCTGCTTAGCATTAGCTACCCAGGGTAGTATTATCTATCTAACTGGTGCTGCTTAGCATTAGCTACCCAGGGTAGTATTATCTATCTAACTGGTGCTGGTTAGCATAGTAGCATCTCAGCCATCTGGTGTTGAGGTGCTGCTTAGCATTAGCTACCCAGGGTAGTAATATCTATCTAACTGGTGCTGGTTAGCATTAGCTACCCAGGGTAGTATTATCTATCTAACTGGTGCTGGTTAGCAGAGTAGCGTCTCAGCCATCTGGTGTTGAGGTGCTGCTTAGCATTAGCTCACCAGGGTAGTAGTATCTATCTAACTGGTGCTGGTTAGCATTAGCTACCCAGGATAGTATTATCTATCTAACTGGTGCTGCTTAGCATTAGCTACCCAGGGTAGTATTATCTATCTAACTGGTGCTGCTTAGCATTAGCTACCCAGGGTAGTAGTATCTATCTAACCGGTGCTGGTTAGCATTAGCTACCCAGGGTAGTATTATCTATCTAACTGGTGCTGTTTAGCATTAGCTACCCAGGGTAGTATTATCTATCTAACTGGTGCTGCTTAGCATTAGCTACCCAGGGTAGTATTATCTATCTAACTGGTGCTGGTTAGCAGAGTAGCATCGCAGCCATCTGGTGTTGAGGTGCTGCTTAGCATTAGCTACCCAGGGTAGTATTATCTATCAAACTGGTGCTGCTTAGCATTAGCTACCCAGGGTAGTAGTATCTATCTAACTGGTGCTGGTTAGCAGAGTAGCGTCTCAGCCATCTGGTGTTGAGGTGCTGTTTAGCATTAGCTACCCAGGGTAGTAGTATCTATCTAACTGGTGCTGGTTAGCAGAGTAGCGTCTCAGCCATCTGGTGTTGAGGTGTTGCTTAGCATTAGCTACCCAGGGTAGCATTAGCTACTAGTATTATCTATCTAACTGGTGCTGGTTAGCAGAGTAGCATTTCAGCCATCTGGTGTTGAGGTGCTGGTTAGCATTAGCTACCCAGGGTAGTATTATCTATCTAACTGGTGCTGGTTAGCAGAGTAGCGTCGCAGCCATCTGGTGTTGAGGTGCTGCTTAGCATTAGCTATCCAGGGTAGTATTATCTATCTAACTGGTGCTGGTTAGCAGAGTAGCATTTCAGCCATCTGGTGTTGAGGTGCTGGTTAGCATTAGCTACCCAGGGTAGTATTATCTATCTAACTGGTGCTGCTTAGCATTAGCTACCCAGGGTAGTATTATCTATCTAACTGGTGCTGCTTAGCATTAGCTACCCAGGGTAGTATTATCTATCTAACTGGTGCTAGCTTAGTTTATCCAGCAGCTTAGCACGATGACCCAGCCTCTCCCTGCCTCTCACTACTCTCTCACTACCCAGAGAAAGTACAATGGGACACTACCTTTTAACTACCACTACCCTCTCACTACCCTCTCACCACCTCCTCACTACCGTCTCCCTACCCTCTCACCACCCTCTCACTACCCTCTCACTACCCTCTCATTACCTCCTCACTACCCTCTCACTACCTCCTCACTACCCTCTCACCACCTCCTCACTACCCTCTCACCACCCTCTCATTACCTCACTACCCTCTCACTACCTCCTCACTACCCTCTCACTACCCTCTCACTACCTCACTACCCTCTCACTACCTCCTCACTACCCTCTCACTACCCTCTCACTACCTCACTACCCCCTCACTACCCTCTCACCACCCTCTCACCACCCTCTCACTACCTCCTCACTACCTCCTCACTACCTCCTCACTACCCTCACACTACCCCCTCACTACCCTCTCACCACCCTCTCACCACCCTCTCACTACCCTCTCATTACCTCCTCACTACCATCTCACTACCCTCTCACTACCTCCTAACTACCCTCTCACTACCTCCTCACTACCCTCTCACTACCCTCTCACTACCCTCTCAATACCCTCTCAATACCCTCTCACTACCTCCTCACTACCCTCTCAATACCCTCTCACCACCGTCTCACCACCCTCTCACTACCTCCTCACTACCCTCTCACTACCCTCTCACTACCCTCTCACTACCCTCTCACTACCTCCTCACTACCTCCTCACTACCCTCTCACTACCCTCTCACTACCCTCTCACCACCCTCTCACTACCTCCTCACTACCCTCTCACCACCCTCTCACTACCTCCTCACTACCCTCTCACCACCCTCTCACTACCCTCTCACTACCCTCTCATTACCTCCTCACTACCTCCTCATTACCTCCTCACTACCCTCTCACCACCCTCTCACTACCTCCTCACTACCCTCTCACTACCCTCTCACTACCCTCTCACCACCCTCTCACTACCTCCTCACTACCCTCTCACTACCCTCTCACTACCTCCTCACTACCCTCTCACCACCCTCTCACTACCTCCTCATTACCCTCTCACAACCTCTCACTACCTCCTCACTACCCTCTCACCACCCCACTCACTACCCTCTCACTACCCTCTCACTACCCTCCTACTACCCTCTCACCACCCACTCACTACCCTCACACTACCCTCTCACTACCCTCTCACCATCCTCTCACCACCCTCTCACTACCTCCTCACTACCCTCTCACCACCCTCTCACCACCCTCTCACTACCCTCTCACTACCCTCACTACCCTCTCACCACCCTCTAATCACCTCCTCACCACCCTCTCACCACCCTCTCACTACCCTCTCACTACCCTCTCACCACCTCCTCACTACCCTCTCACCACCCTCTCACTACCCTCCTACTACCCTCTCACTACCCTCTCACTACCTCCTCACTACCCTCTCACCACCCTCTCACCACCCTCTCACCACCCTCTCACTACCTCTCACTACCTCTCACAACCCTCTCACTACCCTCTCACTACCCTCTCACCACTCTCTCACTACCCTCTCACCACCCTCTCACTACCTCCTCACTACCCTCTCACTACCTCTTCATTACCTCCTCACTACCCTCTCACTACCTCCTCATTACCTCCTCACTACCCTCTCACTACCTCCTCACTACCCTCTCACCACCGTCTCACCACCCTCTCACTACCTCCTCACTACCCTCTCACCACCCTCTCACTACCCTCTCACTACCCTCTCATTACCTCCTCACTACCCTCTCACTACCTCCTCACTACCTCCTCACTACCCTCTCACTACCCTCTCACTACCCTCTCACCACCCTCTCACTACCTCCTCACTACCCTCTCACTACCCTCTCACTACCTCCTCATTACCCTCTCACTACCTCTCACCACCTCCTCACCACCCTCTCACTACCCTCTCACTACCCTCACTACCCTCTCACCACCCTCTCACCACCTCCTCACCACCCTCTCACTACCCTCCTACTACCCTCTCACTACCCTCTCACTACCTCCTCACCACCCTCTCACTACCCTCTCACCACCCTCTCACTACCCTCACACTACCCTCTCCCCACCCTCTCACTACCTCTCACTACCTCTCACTACCCTATCACTACCCTCTCACCACTCTCTCACTACCCTCTCAACACCCTCTCACTACCTCCTCATTACCTCCTCACTACCCTCTCACTACCTCCTCACTACCCTCTCACCACCCTCTCACCACCCTCTCACTACCTCCTCACCATCCTCTCATTACCTCCTCACTACCCTCTCACTACCCTCTCACTACCTCCTCATTACCTTCTCACTACCTCCTCACTACCCTCTCACTACCTCCTCACTACCCTCTCACCACCCTCTCACTACCCTCTCACTACCTCCTCACTACCCTCTCACCACCCTCTCACCACCCTCTCACTACCCTCTCACTACCCTCACTACCCTCTCACCACCCTCTCACCACCTCCTCACTACCCTCTCACCACCCTCTCACTACCTCCTCACTACCCTCTCTCTACCCTCTCACTACCCTCTCACTACCCTCTCACTACCTCCTCACCACCCTCACACCACCCTCTCACTACCCTCTCACTACCCTCTCACTACCCTCTCACCACCCTCTCACCACCTCTCACTACCTCTCACTACCCTCTCACTACCCTCTCACTACCCTCTCACCACTCTCTCACTACCCTCTCACCACCCTCTCACTACCTCCTCACTACCCTCTCACTACCTCTTCATTACCTCCTCACTACCCTCTCACTACCTCCTCATTACCTCCTCACTACCCTCTCACTACCCTCTCACCACCGTCTCACCACCCTCTCACTACCTCCTCACTACCCTCTCACCACCCTCTCACTACCCCTCACTACCCTCTCATTACCTCCTCACTACCCTCTCACTACCTCCTCACTACCTCCTCACTACCGTCTCACTACCCTCTCACCACCCTCTCACTACCCTCTCATTACCTCCTCACTACCCTCTCACTACCTCCTCACTACCCTCTCACTACCCTCTCACTACCCTCTCACTACCCTCTCACTACCTCCTCACTACCCTCTCACTA
>NW_025534158.1:182500-185000 GCF_020615455.1 Coregonus clupeaformis
GTCCAGAGTTACTACCTACTGCTGTTGTTACCGAGGCATCATTATGACCTACTGCTGTTGTTACCGAGGCAACATTTTGACCTACTGTTGTTGTTACCGAGGCAACATTATGACCTACTGCTGTTGTTACCGAGGCAACATTATGACCTACTGCTGTTGTTACCGAGGCAACATTATGACCTACTGCTGTTGTTACCGAGGCAACATTATGACCTACTGCTGTTGTTACCGAGGCAACATTATGACCTACTGTTGTTGTTACCGAGGCAACATTATGACCTACTGCTGTTGTTACCGAGGCAACATTTTGACCTATTGTTGTTGTTACCCAGGCAACATTATGACCTACTGCTGTTGTTACCGAGGCAACATTATGACCTACTGCTGTTGTTACCGAGGCAACATTATGACCTACTGTTGTTGTTACCGAGGCAACATTATGACCTACTGCTGGTTAACTTCCCTTCCTGGTGAAACACTGATTGATTAACTGATTAATGTCTCTGATTGGTCGGGCAGTTAGAACCACTGATTGATTAACTGATTAATGTCTCTGATTGGTCGGGCAGTTAGAACCACTGATTGATTAACTGATTAATGTCTCTGATTTAGGGCTGACCCCATTTAAATCGACTGGTCGATAGGCTGTTGGTCGACCAAGTGTTTTTAAGTCAAGCAGTTGCAAATAGATTATTTATTTTCATGGCACACGAGACACCTGTCTGATTGGCGCCTGTCTCAGTGGACTAATCCATTGAGGAGGCCACGGGGATGCCACGGGGATGACACGGTCCAAGAAGAAGGGGAGGGTGGTAAAATCTCTCTCCCAGAATGCACTCTCTCTCCCACCATTTCGTGTGCCATTCATTGTTTCATAACTTCACTGTGTGAATAGTTTTCCCTTTGACTGTTAGTGTCTATCCATCCCCCCATTACACATCACCAGCAGTAGTCTATACATTTACCGTTCATTCCCATCATTTACCGTCTACAATGTTTGTTTTGGTTTACGGTAACTGCTGTTAATGCATTCCATATATTATTATTACAGTTGTTTAGCGTTCTCATTGTCGGAATGGACATGTTGTTTGCAGAGCTCACAACCTGCTACAAGTTTAGGTTTATTTCATTCGATTTCATGTATTAATTGTCTTTTGTTTGGAGCTCGATGTTGCAAGTTTGCTAGCGCGAGCATCAGGCCAAACACAGCTGATTATTGATACAATGTTTCAAGTTCATTAAAGACAGGCCAATGTGTAGCCAAATGTGATAGGATACTTAATTTTTTTTAATCAGGATATTTTCTACCTGCAGGCTGCAATGTTTTTATCTGTTGTATTTATGTAGGCTATTTTTTACATAGTTGGCAACGGCATTAGAAGTTACTTTTAGATTTGTATCATTTTCATTTCAATTTAGATAGAATTTAGATTTAGAATTTAGAACAACCCTCCATGACCCATCCATCAGACTTAATAATAATAATAATAATAATAATAATAAGCCATTTAGCAGACGCTTTTATCCAAAGCGACTTACAGTCATGTGTGCATACATTTTTATGTATGGGTGGTCCTAGTATAAACCAGCCTTTAGTCTTAAAATCTTTGGTCGTTTTCTACATGGCCTCACACGTGAATCCTTAAACAGATGGGTGGGGCTAAGGCTTAAGAGGGTGTGAACGATACTGAATCGATGTAGTCAAAAAAAGAGCTCTCCAGTAGGTGTACCAAAACATTCAAAGGGCCATTTTCTCAAAAGTGGGGTTACAAGTTTATCAACTTTCAAAGCAGAATTACTTTTCCATTGTTCCTCAACTGCAGTGGATGATATATACTTTTCTAGTCTCTACTTTTATCCAATGTAAAAAAACACAATTTCAAATGTTGCTACATAAGACCGAATGGAGCCGGTCGGTTCCATTATAGCTACAGTAATAGTGGAAGAATAGTGATAGATAATCCGTTTATATTGATTGGAACCACTCCCTTAGAAGACCTTCGCGTTCGGCCCTCCCTCCCGAGTGGCGCAGCGGTCTATGGTCTGTGCTAGAGGCGTCACACTACAGATCTCCCGGTCGCGGCCGGCTGCGGCACAGCCTGGGATCAAACTCGGGTCTGTAGTGACGCCTCTAGCACTGATCAGTGCGAAGGAGAAGTCGCGCTGCATGAGGCCGATGGTGGTCACACCAGATACTGACCGGTTTTCTGATCCACGCCCCTACCTTTTTTTTTAAAGGTATCTGTGTCCAACAGATGCATATCTGTATTCCCAGTCATGTGAAATCCATAGATTAGGGCCTGATGAATTTATTTCAATTGACTGATTTCCTTATATGAACTGAAACTCAGTAAAATCTTTGAAATTGTTGCATGTTGCGTTTGTAGTTTTGTTCAGTGTATACGCTGGAAGCAGAAACCTAAATACTGTTGTCCATTAGTTTACTCCAATTAGGGGAGGGGTGGTAGGGTTAGGGGAAAATAATAAAGAATAACTAAAT